>NC_066603.1:3242500-3455000 GCF_905475345.1 Vespula vulgaris
AGAATCACTTTTCGAATGATTTAAAAGAGAAACAATTATAAGTTGAAACTACATTCATACTCGTAGATATTTTTGAAAACTGATTTACGGAGTCCTCCAATTCCCCCTCTCCTCGTTCCTACATATCAATATATATATATATACATACATACATATATACATGTATACACACGTACGCACACACACCATAGTGAGAAAGAATTTTCCTCGCGTCAGCCTATTTGCCGGAGCGGTGCACGCCGTTAATTACGAACCTCCTCGTCTCGACCAAGTTATTCATCAAGCGCGTGTACCACGGCGAATCTCGTTACGCAGAGATTAACCGAGAGGAAGGGTAGGTAGTGTGAGAAAGAGAGAGAGAGAGAGAGAAATAGAGAGACAGAGAGAGGGAGAGAGAGAGAGAGAGAGAGAGATAGTAAAGGCGAAGGATGAGACACGTGGAATGCACACGATGGAGAATATTAGCTTTCAGTTAAATATTTTCGACCATACAATCGTATTATCTCTTTTAAATGGCACCTACGATACTACCTACTCCTTCCTTATCAACCCCTTCCAAACTTTAACAACTATTTTGCTATTCATCGTTATTAAATCGATTCGAAAATGTTTGCACGTTTTGAAATCATTGATGTCGTTTAACACAAATAAAAAAAAAGACAAAAAGATGTGCAATCGAATACGTATACATTTACGGAAGTAAAATTTGAATTTAATCAATGAATTTCTATTTAATTCGAATAGAAATTTTCGAGCTGACAATGTGTTGAATTTTTATATGGAATTAGAATAAGAATTATCGTATCGTCGTGGTTGATCGAAATTAATCATATTTCGTTTGAAAGATTAATTGTATAATTTTATTAATACATTCTTTTTTTCTTTCCTGTTTTTTTCTTTTTTCAATGAAAATTGAATAGGTGTATGCAGATCAAACATAGATCGATATTTCTAATCAACATGATATACTCGATCGATAACTAATTAACACCATTACAATTTAATAATCAATAACTATTAACTCAATAAATCCTCGTAATAAAAAACGATTTGATTAGGATAAATCGATCGAAATTTTTCTTACAATCAAATACATATCAATACATCTATACACGTGTATCTAAATAAATTTAGAATTGCGCAAGCGTTCTCAATAAATCGTTAGCTAAATCTAAACGATATAAAACGTAACGATAACTTTGAATCATCGTCGTTCGAATTTTTAAAATGAATCCCTTATTCAGTCGAGATATATGTCGTATACTATACAATACACTTATATAGCTAAAACATTAAATCATTCGTAAAAGAGAATGATATCTTTCAAATAGATACGTAAAATTTATAGACATATATATATATATATATATATATATATATATATATATACACATACATACGTGGCGTATGTTACGTATATACATGTAAATATAACATATATATATATATGATGTATGTATATATTATATATATAATATGTATAAATATATATATTATATAGACACATACACATATATGATATGTATATGTATGTATAAATAGACACACATATAAATGTATGTATATATATATATATGTTTGTATATGCACACACATATATCTTTCTCTCTTTCTCTATCTCTATTTCTCTCTTTCTCTTTCTCTCTCTCTCTCTCTTTCTTTCTTGTTTTTTCTTCTTTCTTTTTCTTTCACTTGGAACTTATAAAGTGATAGATAATTTCTAATGGCAAAACTCGGAAGAAATTTTGAAAGAGGAAAAGTTTGTGAACCTGAATCGATTTTATTTCTTTTCTTCATTGTTTTCCGATAGAAATAAATATCCCTTTTCGTCGAGTTAAAACAAAGTGATCTATTAACGAAATTGAGTCGCTTCTTCGTGTAATAATAATATTACGTTTTCGAGACGATTCTTTCTTATCGGGATAGATATAACTTATATATCTATTGTCTATCTTAAATTTTCCGATATATCCGATCGTAATTGTACGGATATAGTACGGATCGTTTATCAGAAATTTTGATATACTTCGATTTTTCATCGATAAAATAAAAATATCTTTTTAAGTAAATAATGACGATTAATATTGTTTCGAAAAAGAATTCGTTCGTTGTATATTTAAAACGTTGTATATTTAGAATTTATGATAATTAATTTTGGAATTGATGTGAAATTTTGTTTGGAATACATCCAAGTACGGGTTACATTTTCTAAATATATATACTTTATGATTAAAAAATATCAATGATCGTATGTTATGAATCTGAGACAATTTGGTAAAAAGGTTTAAAATATCAATGAATATTAATTTGAAATATTAATGCGAATTAGTTGAACGATAATTTCTATTTTCTAATATCTCTTATGTTTTAGAAAATAGAGCAGATAGTTTAATACGAATCTAGAACAATCCGATTTTCCAAATGATAAAAAGCATTTGAAATATATATGATTGCACGAATTAAGTTAAAAGATACATTCTATTTTCCATCACATTTTATTATTAGAAAATGGAATGGATCGTTTATTAGAAATTCCAAACAATTTAATTTCACAAATGATAAAAACATTTTAAAAAATGCATAACATTTTCCAATATATCTTACGATTAGAAAATAAAACAGATTGGAAAGATTACATTAATTATTATTATTATGACTATTATTATACATATAGTCTATAATATAATATTTTTATACGTAATGTTCTAACATATAAATCTACATACATACATACATATATATATATATATTCATTTTTTTTTATAAATATATTATATATATATATTATACATCAATAGGGAATATTTTGTAAATTAAAAAATAAAATAGATGGTATAAAAAATTTAAATTAAATATTATGCAAGAACAATTCGATTATAAAATTGGGAAAAAGTTTTGAGATAGAAGGTGATGATAAGAATACGTTAAGAGAGACACGTCGGCCTCTTGTTAGTAAAATCACGTGAAAGACGTAATCTCGTACCTACGTCGTTCAATCTCCCAATCTGTCCCTTTAACTTGATCCGAGTAGTCGTAAATCTTTCACAGTTGCGATTTCGTTAAATCGCCTTATCAAACTCGCACGCCGTTAACCCTTTTACGGGAGAATTACGATCTAATTCTCGTTCTAACGACTTCTATGCAATTTCATATATGCGAGCGTCTGAGAAAAAAAAAAAGAAGAAAAAAAATAGAAAAAGAAAAGAAAAGCAAAAATAAAAAAAAGAGAGAGAAGAAAAAAGAGTAGAAAACGAAATAAATAAATAATAAAAAAAAAAAAAATACAAAATGCGACTAAAGTATTATTGACACAAATATTTTTTTTTCTTTTTTCTTTTTTAATATCAATTTTTTTTAATGAAAAAAAAAAATATATATATATGTACGTATGTATCCGAACGTAATAAATATTAAAGATTAATAATCGATCTCTCGGGTTTGTGTAACGAGTGCGACGTTTAACAGATTTTATGTTTGATTTAAAATGACAAATTATTTACGTACGAACGAGATTTTGACCTAATGCAAATAATCGTAAAGATATTAATTTCGATACGAGATATTCGAAATAATTTCTACCCTTCCTCTACTCCATCCCTTCGTTCATCCCATCATGCCCCCTATTTTTGATTTCATCGATGGTTCGTTAATCTAAAAGGGGTACGGAAATTAAACTATATCGAAGAGAGCTTTCCAAACAGTCGATCGGTCGGGAAGTTTAATATTCTTGATATTAATACAAGTTTTTATCGTAATTAATGATCGATAATTGAGCTTCCGATCGAGAAGAGGAACGTATATATAGATATACGTATATTATTAATTTTTTTCTTTTTCTTTTTTTCATATAATATCATTCATCAACGAATAACAATAGTGAGGCTAAAACAAGTAGGAAAAGAAAATCTTCTTTTTAAATATATTTCCAACTTACAATTAATCCATACGGTTTCTAATTACATCCGTACAGTTTCGTGATATTTTAATTTATCTATCCGTATTATCATCTTATCTTTTTTTTTTCTTTCTCAATATTTTTCTCTTTCTTTTTCTCTCTTCTTCTTTCTCTTTTCTCGATATTCTTTCTTTTTTCCATTTTCATTTTAATTCCTTTCTTTACTTTCGTTTTCTCTTCTTTCCTATCTTCGAAATAATTCGACTGCTTGTGCGGAAAGAGAGTTTCAAGGATGGACTTCTCAGAGAAAAAGTACGATATCATTTTGCAATTGAAAGTTCACGCACGGAATGCTGTCCCATCAAGAGGCTAACAGCCGCGAAATGAAATTTTGTACCGTGGTTTGTACCGGTCACCGCCTGTGCGAGAATTTTTCCGACGTAACGTGCTTGACCGCGAAGACCTCGGCGAAGAAAGTGGACGAGGATGAAAACAAAGAGAAAGAGAGATAAAACAGAAATTAGTAAAGAAAAATTTCGATACATATTGTTTAACAATATTGCATAACGATCCATTAAATTTCAACATCTTTTATTATCAGATAGGTGTGACAATTAAATTCGATGTTAAATAGGTCGATCGATTTCGTGAAATACGATAAAAGTCTGAGTATTATTCAAACCTTATTTCATATATTAATTCCTATCTCATAATACTTAATATTTATCAAATTACTTATCATTAAAATACACTATGTATAATTTCATTAAAACACACCACACACACATTATTTCATTATTCACAATGAAGACTTTTCGAATGCTCGATATCTTCGACATTTCAATTACTTAAAAAACAAACAAACAAAACGCAAACATAACAAATTTGAAATTACAAAACGTTTCTTCTCTTTATTTCCATTAAAATCTTCCTTCGAATAAGATTACGAATAAAAGGGAAATTATATAGATAACACATTTCTATAAGTGGATCAGAAATTCCCATATAATCTAAAGAATTAAGCACTTGGAAACTTTCGGTCCAATTAAGAAAAATACACATGTACGTATACATATACGTTCATACGTACATACGTATTCACATCTACACAACCACACACACACACACACACACACATATATATATACAAAAATACTCACATACATATAGGGTGTTCACGATCGTAAAAGACGAGTAAAACGCGCGTCATCGCTTCTCGTAATATCGGAAATCTCCATACGGATTCGAGGAGTAAGAGAAGAATGCAGTACGAAGGAAGAAAGAGAAAGAGAATGAGAACGAGGAAGAAGAGGAGAAAGATAGAAGGATGAGGACGAGGACGAGGACGAGGACGAGGACGAGGATGATGAGGAGAAGGAGGATGAGAAAGAGAAAGAGGAGAAGGAGGAGAGAACTTTCGATGTTCGAGCTCGATCCCGCGAGGGCTTACCAAACAAATCCTCCGTGGCATCGTTCCACGGATGGATAACGTCGATCACTGGGATTTCTCTTACGATGGCTCAGAGACGCGCTTTGAACGAAAAAATAAAGAGTTAGAAGGAGAGAGAGAGAAAGAGAGAGAGAGAGAGAGAACGAGAGTAAGTGGAAAGAAAAAAAAAAATCGGTCAGACAACATGGTACTAGCGTCTATCTGAAAAATGAGAGAAACTAAGGATAGCAAGAATAAATGTGTAGGTTTGTGTATATGTAGGTTTGTGTGTGTTTGTGTGACATCAGCCAAAAAAAGAGGCTTCTTCTTTTCTTCTTATTCGCGTCACGAAAGCCGACCAGGCAAAGCCATGGTAGATCCTTCGGAGTCCTCCCGTCGTTAGAACCATCGATTCACCGTCACGACGTACTCGTGAGCGCGTTTTAAAATGAGATATCGGAGGAAATTGCCTAGAGAAAGACGACACACACGAACGTTTCAACCGGTTAAGGATCTAAAGATCGACCCATGTTGTTCTACTTATTGTCACTTAATATCTATAGAGCGAATCTTTTATCCTAGTTTTGTCTGGCTTCTCTGCGAATTTGTTTCCTATCTTCTTTTTTTCTTTTCTTGTTTGTTTGTTTGTTTGTTTGTTCTCTATTTTTTTTCTTTTTCTTTTTTTTAAGATGCAATAAACTAAATTAGGCTATATACTCTTCGTGCGTATGTACGTACGCGTGTATAGAGTTGTGTGTATGGATACTTGTTATCATAAAAAAAGATTACATCGATGCTATCACAGGTAAAATTGTATCCGAGTTATATTTTTCCTTTTATCTTAGAAATAAATAAGATAAAGAAGGTCCATTACAAGCGTTTACGTTATATTATTTGATATTAGATAGATATTCGTTTTTACGATGATCGGTAATTAGGGCAAATCCTAATTATTACATTCCACGCATTTTATCACCCAATGTATATTATTTCAGTTATTTATTTTAGAAAACAATATGAAAAAGATATTGAAATATATATGAAAATATTATGGTATTTAACATAGGGATAATTAATTTTAATCAATGTTATAATTAATAAATCAATCAAAAATGATATTAAATTATTAAGAGAAATTTTCAAACTATTCGAAGAATAATCTTCCTGTCCTCATAATTAACACTCCAAACATTTTAACCTTCCTTCAACGCGAATAAATTTTTGCATAGAAAGGAAAAAGAAAGAAAACACTTCAAAAACATTTCGACGATCATCCCATAACAAACAAATTCCAAACATGCAATAATAAAACATAATAAAATCGACATAATTGTTTTCTATCGTGCATGAGTTATAAAAGGGTTGGGAGAGGTCAACATGACAGACAAAGAAAGAAATAAAAGAAAAATAATCTCGATAAAAATGAAATACTCGATGATCATGTACAGACAAGATATCTTTCTTCAAAAAAAGAAAGAAAGAAAAAAAAAAGGTAAACAAAAAAATAAATAAAATAAAAAAGAAAGCTTATCTTTAGCGTTACGTTTCGTCTTTCTGGACTTATGTAACAAGAATTACGAGAGTAATACTTGGGGATTCGAACGCTCTTCGGGCGGTGAACCGAAAAGAATAAAGAAAAGGAAGAAGATAGAACGATGGAACAGGATACACTGAGACAAAACGAGCGAATAAGCGAGAAAAAAGAAAGAGATAGATAGATAGTATTAGAATAATCGAAATTTTATTTAATCGTCCGATACAAATCCGGATTACACTTACCAGGAATTACGAGGAGTACTACTCTACTCCTACTACTACTACTACTACCACCATACTACTACTACTACTAGACTACTACTACTTTGGATTTCGTTCGTAGCAAGTCAAAAGAAGAGTACGAAAGGTCCTCCGACTCGTCTCTTTTCATCTTCTTTATTCACCCCACCTCATTCTTCTCATTCTCCTTATCCTTTTCTTTCTTCTTAAGAAAGAAGAAGAGAGAGTAGAGAAAAAGAAGAGAGAGTGGGGGGTATCATTGAGGGGATGAAAATAAAAGATGGAAGAACGTTTTCTCGCCAAGGAAGCTTCGGTTCGAGCTTAAACTCTTCTATCCACCCTCCAACCTTACTCTACCCCTACTCTACCCCACTCTTCATCCTTTGGTCTACCTTATTTCTTTTTTTTCGTTTTCTTATCCTTCCCTTTTTCAAGAGAGAGAGAGAGAGAGAGAGAGAGAGAGAGAGAGAGAGAGAGAGAGAGAGTGTAAGAGAGAGTAAGAGAGAGAACTGCGCGCACGTGTCGCAGCTTACCAGCGAGAAAAGCTCCAATTTAATTTCGCTCAACGCCTCGAGATGAGGTTATTAACCTTAAAACGGCCGGCACTCGCACCGGCTCATTTGTAAGCGTCCCAACGTCGTGCGAGGTGAACGCATCGTGACGGAACTCGAAACTTACCCAACCACCCACCCAAACACCCACCCACCCGTCCACTCCCCATCCCCCCACTATCTTCTCAAACCCTGTGACACGACTCTACCCACCCTATTCTCCTTTTCTACCCTCATTCCTCTTCATCCACACCGTCATGGCTCCTCAACAACTTTTTTTCGTTCTCCCTTCAAACTATCTCGAACTAACTAACGAAATTTTTACGCGATTATTGAAAAGCAAGGAGAAGAGAAAACAAGAAAAAAGGGGAAATAAAAAAGAAAGTATTCTTTCTACATTTTTGGCGTATCGATCGTACGTAATATATTATCGTACGGATCGTTTGTCGTTTATTGTTTGTTTGTTTCTTGGCAATTGTTTGAACATCGGATGGATTCTTTGTTTGGTGTTAAATTTTTTCTGTTTTTTTTTTCTTTTTCTTTTTTGTGCTGAGGGGTGGGGTTCTTTCGTCGTGAAATTAATTTTCGTTATGACAAATATTTGTTAGAAATTTCGTTCGAACGAATTAATTGGATAAATTAATCGAGCTCGTGAGTTCGAAGGAAATTGAATTTTTTTTTGTTTTTTTTTTTCATATATCTGTAGGTGATGCGTTCGTTTCTTGAATGTTTCGTTTGATATTTTTAAAAATTCATGATAACAAATAATGATTGAACGTCGTTTTATAGATTAATCGAATTCAACTCGAAGGAAGTTGAATTTTACGTTTCTAATGTTGATTAATTTCGTGGAGGATCTATATTTGATATTCCTTTAAATTTGGATTAAATATCGATTAGAAATTTGTTAACAAATTAATCAAGTTCGTATTAAAGGATGTTGAATTTTACGTTTCGAAATGTTAATTGAACTCGAAGATGTTGTTTGATTCTATGATGTTTCGTTTGATCTTTCAAAATTCACGATAAATATTCCTTAGAAATTGTTAGATAAATTAGTCAAGTTGAAATCGAAGAAAGTCGAATTTTTAAATATTCGTGTTTCGTTTGACATGTTCTCAAAGTTATACTTATTTAATGAGCCGAGTTGAAACTTTCTATTTGAATTCGAATCGAATACTGAGAATCTTAAGAACAACTTTCGATTCGAAATCAAGAATAGTATCGAACAATTACTAGTTAAAACTTTTGTTATTTTTTCTCAAAGTTTTTAATTTAACAATAAGTTATATGATCTAATGATGATACTTCTAATCATTGGATAAACCTTGATTTATTTTTAACGATTTAAACAATATTTGATATTTCATACGAATGAATATTACAATTTCGATAATCAATTGAATTATTGCAATTAATCTGTAATTACAAAAGAAAACTATCATATATAAAATATTTCAAAATGTTTACTCTCTTGATCTATTATCGCATCTATCGAACTATAACAACGATATTAATAACATTTAATATAATAAAAAATTAAAATAAAATTGCAGTAATACGATTGCACGATAATTATTAGTTTCTATTGCTTCGTTCGATCATTATTTAATTTACAATTAAACACAATTGCAATACTTACGTTGAAAGGACACTTGACTCGATCTTTTAATTTGATTTACTTCTTGTCGAAATATATATATACATATATAAAAAAAACAACCCTCTCTTATAAAATTACAAAAAGAAAAAGAAAAACGATGAAGAAAAATCAAAAAAAAAAAAAAAAGGCAATAATATCGTTTAACTCGTTAAAAAATATAAAACAGCTGTCCCAGAGAAGCGTGGCTAGCTCTTGAGATTATTTTCCTTGCTCTTTCTTAATTTGACTCGAGCTTTTCGTAACGCCCCTCTCTCTCTCTTTCTCTCTCTCTCTCTTTCTTTTTCCTATTCCCCTTTCGTCCATTTTCCACTATCCCGAAGTATACACCATCGTAAGCGGTATTAACGTTGGAAGGAAAAGAGAAGCACGAGAATTGCGGCAAAATTACGAAAGCGTACACGCCGAATGGCTGCATAATTTCATTCCACGAAAATTAGAGTGCTGGCGATAAACGCGTAAGAGTACCCTGAAGCAGTGCTATAAAGTAAAAAAAAAAAAAAAATAATAATAATAATAAAATAAAAAAAAGACAAAATAGAAATGCGTTAATTAATAAACGATTAGTCGTTTGCTATTCGATTTTACGGAGGAAAAAAAAATTTCATTTTCTTCTTAATAATATCCTTATTATCAAACTACTAAATTAAGAATAATTAATAATAATTTGAATTATTGTTACTACTGATGATTGTCAATAATACTGTTATATAAGATCAGTGATATCTAATTTTTATACGATATTATTTCGAAATGTAATAATTTTAATCGGCAGCTAATAAATAAGTAATAATAATAATTTTATCTTATAACTTATATTGATAATCATTCATGATAGTGTATTTCTTTTTCTTTTATTTTTTTTGTTTTTCTTTGTTTTTTTTTTCTTTTTCACATTCTGACGATCGAATGAAATAATTTCAGAGAAATTTTTATCTCCTAATTATAATTGAATAAATGAGAATATATAAATAAATCAACGATCTTACTTTATACGATTATAATAACATGAAACAATATTTTAGTAAATAACGATATTCAATATAACTTTTGTATAATTATTTAAATAAACATTATCTATTATATCGTACTATTATATATCGTATCACTTCGATCATTCAAACGATCGAAGAAAAATTAACGAGTTCAATAAAAAATTTTCTCGTAAATGTGAGTAAATTAGAACGATGAATTTCGGAGAATCAATTTGATTATCTGACAATAGTATTTTTTTTTCTAATATGATAATTAGAAAACATGATCGGTACAATGTTGGTCTAAGTCGATATTGCATTTGATTCGATTTTAGTAAATGAAGAAAAAGAAGAAAAAAGGAAAGAGGAAAGAAAAAAAAAGAAAAAAAAATCGAAAATGAAGAGGAGGGAGAAAAGTGGGACAAACATTAGTCTCTCTCTCTCTCTCTCTCTCTCTCTCTCTCTCTCTTTCTCTTTCTCTTTTTCTCCCTCAGGCGACACTTAATCGCGCCATTTTCTGTTGGTATTCGCGACAAGCTCTTTTGCATTGGTAGCTCAGCTTCGAAAACAACGCGCAGCGATATTTTTAATGATTACCGTCGAAAGCTTTGCGATTCGAACCGAACAAGAATTCCAATGGAACGCGGAGTGCATTTATCGAGAGTTGAATAATTCTTTTGTAACGAAATTCTTGTTGAAAATTCTATTCTTTTATTTAACGTTTTCTCATAAAATAATATTATAAATATATCTATCATTTCGATGGATATCAAAGCGATCAAATAAAAACATTAATACATACATACATATATATATATATATATATATATATATTTATATATATATATATATAAATTTATATATATATATAAATTTTCTAAAAGCATATTAATAGAAAATTAAATATATAATATTTATTATACCCAAATGCATGGCATAGTAATATTATTAAATATTATTCTAAGTGTATAATATCGTTATAGTAAATATCGTACGCGATAATACTATGCTGAATATAATTATACATACTTGCATCAATGCATAATAATATTATACTAAATCCCTAGTAATATTGTACCGAATGCATAGTATTACTATACCAGATATATAATATCGTTATACTAAATATTCTACAGAATAATATTATGCTAAATATTATACGTAATAATATTATACTGAAGTCATGGTATCATACAAAATTTATCATATATATTTCTATATTATAATTTCATTTGTATTAAAATTAATAATGCATTAAACGCTATGCATATGTAGCTGCTATATATTTAATGATTTCATTTATCTTCCATCGAATTCAAAATCGATATAAATAATTATCAAATTAATTTCAACAATCCTCAGAAAAATAACATAGAATTCAAATTATTCGACGATAACGATTCATACTTATACGAATGGGTAAACTCACAAAGCTTTTTTGAAAGACTATCGGATTCTTTTTCTCTCTCTCTTTCTCTTTCTATTTCTCTCGTTTTCTATTCCTATGTACGATCGAACGAATCTATATACAAATGTATACTAACATACACAAACACGTACATGCATACATGCACACATATATGGTATCTATAGATACCACACACATATGTAGATATGTACAAGCATAGGATTTTTTGGCAAAGACAGGCGATAAGAAGTAGAACGATAAAAGCGGCCGCTTTCCTACGTGGGACAAATTCGGGTTATAGAGAAGCGTCGAGATCCATCGTAAAACAAAAAGAGAGAGAGAGAGAGAGAGAGAGAGAAAACCAAAGAAAATAAAAGGAACAAGAAAAGGAAGTAGAAGAAAAAGAAAAAGAAAAAGAAGAAGAAGAAGAAGAATAAGAAGAAGAAGATGAAGACGAGATAGGACGAAGTAAGGGAAAGAAGAAAGGGGAAAAATAGAAGAATAGGTGAAGGAGTAGGAAGAGTAGGAGAGGAAAGAGAGAGGGTAGAGGAAAAAGCGAAACGATAGAGCTACCGGTTGTGTGTTCCTACTATGCTTTGGCTCTCTTTACTGACGATTGCCAGAGGATCCCAGAACTCGGCTTTGTGCTAACATCGGAACTGTGGATTTTACACGTACACCCTATATATATCTACGTACCTACATACCTACATACATACATATATATATCGACAATGAGAAGAAGAAAGACAGAGACACAAATGATAGGAAATGAAACGGGAGAACGCCTACACGATGCTGTGCTGTAGAATTCCGAGCGAGGTAGGAACGACCCGATCGACAGCTTTTCCCTTCAACCCTCAACCCACCCCCAACTCAGCCCATTCTACCTCACCTCAAACCATTCTACCCTATCCTACCCTATCCTACCCCATCCTATCCCATCCCATCCCATTCCATCCCATACTCCGGTACCTTTCGTTCGCATCTGCCCTTTGTATTTACCCCGTACGCCACAGACCGGAACTCAATGGGATGGTGGATGGCTCTAAGGAAATTGTACGTGTCGTTTGCCGTAAATGGATCATCCGGAACGGGCAGGATAACTCGTTGGGAAGTGTATCGTTCGACGTGAATGATTATGTTTCTCCTGGAGACCTTCTTTCTAACGAAATGATCTATAAGTTCCAATTTTATTTCTCTGTTTCTACGTTCTATCCTCTTTTTTTCATCCCCCGTCATCACCTCCACCATCAGCACGTGTTGTTATTCCTTACGTTTCGATCAGGTGTTATAGATCTCTTATCTGCTCTTGCTTCGAGGAAGGATCGTGTTGTTTGTTTGATCTTCTTTTTCTTTTTTTTTGCTTTCTCTTTCGTTTTTCCTTTTTTTTTTTTTGTCTTTTTTCTCTTCTTTGTTTTGTGCAGAAGGTGTTTCTTCTAGTATTCGTATCATGTGTGTACAAGCGATTGGACGTGATAAGAGATTTGTGAGATATGAAAACAATGAAAGAGTTATGGTTATTATGAGATAATAAATGTTGTGATTGTTACAGAACTGTTATTTGTTGTTGGTATAGTAAGTTGTTGTATGATATAGCAGTTATCAATGATGTTACAGTGTTATTCGTTATACTATTAAGATTTATTATCAGGCATTACGATTATTAAGGAAGTTTTTGTCATTATAGTAAATCATTCTGTAAATAATTGTATCTGTAAATCATTGTATGATATTGCAAGCTATTATATGATATTGATCTATTAGTATTATCGATCAAAAGTAAATCGAACGATCGAGTAAAGTGAATTTATATAAGAAATAAATATCAGGTGTGTAATCCTCACGCTAAATCATTATTAAATTCTTTGTTATATTATAGTATAATCTAGTCTAGTCGGAAAAGTATAAGACGATAAAATCGAAGTGAAATCGAATCGATTTCTCTTCGATCACGAACTTCGATCGTATTGAAATCGTAGATGATTTCAAAATGGTTGATCGTGTAAATGGTAAGAAAAGAAAGGGTTTTGAATATACTGAATGAAGAAATAGTATTCGAGAGAGAAAGAGAATGAAAATGAGAATGAGAAAAGTGAATGAAAAAGAGAATGAGAGAAGTGAATGAAAGAAAGAGAGAGACAGGAAGAAAAAAAGAAAAAGATAAATAAACAGAATGAGAAAGAGAGAGAGAGAGAAAAAGAAAAAGAGAGAGAAAAAAGAGAGAAAGACAGAAAGAGAAAAAGAGAGAGAGAGAGAGAGAAAAAAAGAGAGAAAGACAGGAAGAAAAAGAGAGAGAAAAAGATAAAAACAGTGGAAGAGAGAAAGAGAGAAAGAGAGAAAAAGAGAGAAAAAGAGAGAAAAAAAGAGAGAGAGAGAAAAAGAGAGAAATAAAAAAAGATAAATAGGAAGAAAAAGAGAGAGAAAAAGGAAAAGAGAAAAAAGACAGAGAGAGAAGGTAAAATCGTAAGGAAAACGTACGTAAGAGACGAACGAAGAATGAGAAAGAAAGATAAAGATAGATAAATAGAGAGAGAGAGAGAGAGAGAGAAAGAGATAAAGAGATAAAGAGAAAGAGATAAAAGTGAAACATCTCCAAGAGAAAAGTACACGTACGTAAAAGACGAACGAGGAATGGTAAAACATGCGAAAGACATAGAAACGAAGAATGAAAGAGCATAGGAAGAAGGTGATGAAGAGAGAAGAGATGTGGAAGATCGGAAGTTGCAAGGATAGTCGGGGACACGAAAGAGGTCGTAGAAGGACGAGTTGAAAACTTTCTTCTTTCGAATTGGCCGGATGCGCTCACCAACTTTCTTCTTTTTCTCGCGTAATGAAATCGCCAAAGAAGAATCAAGGATGCGGAAGTGAACGGTCCTCCGTTGACTTCCTTTCACATTTCTCTATCTCTACATATATATCCTTTTCTCTATCTCTATCTTTCTTTTTCTTTTTTGTTTTACGTTTTTTTTCTCTCTTTTTTTATTCTTCTTTTTTCTTCATCTCTCTCTCTCTCTCTGTCTCTTTTTCTGGTTTCATTTTCTTTCTCTTTTTATCCTTCTCTTTTCTTCTTCTCTCTTTCTTTTTCTTTATATTCTTCGGTGTCCTTCTCAAGGATCTAAGGATTTCAACTAAGAGATCTCTAACCGTTCCTACCGATTCCGTCTAATTGAGAAATTATTCAAAAGGGTGTCCTCGAGACGGCGTCACGAGCCGATCGAACCAATCGAATCCTTCTCGTTCTTCTCTTTCTTCACGTTTCGACATCATCGATTAGATTCCGTTCGATCTCTTATCTAACGCGTTACGAGACACCCACATGAATTTCGTCGACACCTTCAAGAATATCTTGTTGGATTTGAAATTGATAAGGCGGAAATGGTTCTAATTCAATTTTCCTCATCGATCATTTCCTCGATAATTATTGAACGAAATTTTCATCCCGGTGTTTCTTCAAATTATTTAATGAAAATTTGATTTAGTCTGATTAGATATTTTTGACTTGTGAGGATGTGATGAAATAAAGATAATTTTAAATTATACAGTGAAGTGATATATATACATATACATATATATATGAGTATCAAAAGAAGGAATTGAAAATATTTCAATATCAATATTCGATAATTTTCACGTCGATGAAACATAATGTAAGTAAAAAAGAAAATAAAAAATAGAAAAGAAAAAAAAGATAATGAAACATAGTAAAATAATAGTAATAAAACGTCATGTAGATGTATTAAGATATTAATTGAATAATATATTAAAGTAATAATAAGATTCAAAGAAATAAAACAAAAAACAAATTTAATAAATTGAAATATGAATGAGAATAAGGTTGATTAAATAGGAAAGAAAAAATGAAATAACAACAAAATAATAATAATAACAATAATAATAACAATAATAATAATAATAATAATAATCCGAAAGATGAAATAAAGAGAAATTAAAAAAATTCAAATATACGTGACAATAAAGTAAATTAAAGGTGGTATAATAAGAAAAGAAAAAATATTAATTAAATAACATAGCATAATAATAATAACAATAACATTAATAAAATGCGAAGGATCAGACTAGAAAATAAAAGAGAATAAAGGAAAATAAAAGAAATAAAAAAAAAAAGAAAAAGAAAAAGAAAAAGAAAAAGAAAAAAAAAGACAACTATTGACTGAAGAAACTAAACAAAATTAATAATAAAAATAACAGTAATAATATACGAAGAAATAAAATAGAAACGTATACGAAATAAATTGATATATGAACGTTGTGTCGATGTTGTTAATAAATAATTCTTTTTTTTATTCGAGCGAACTTTCTCATTTCGAAAGGAAAACTTTAGTAAATGATTCTCTCTAAAGGATGGATGCAAATCCTGCGTCCTTGTTTCGAGTCGTAGTCGCCTACAATTTTAAGCCATAGTCCGTGCAAGCCCACCTGGGTCTTTCTTTATTAAGCAGCCTCGATTACCAGTAGCCTTTTTCATGGTCTTGACACTTTCAAACGATTTTGAAAAGGCTCCCATGATAAATGGTGCCACGAGAAGGTGCACGAACTAACTCGTCTCGCTTCGGCAGTCGAGCCTTCCACTACTGTCACGTCATTATTTACTCGGGAAAAAGAATAAAAAGTGAGGAAGAGAAAGAGAGACACCAAGAGAGACAGAGACAGAGATTGAGATAGAAGGACGAAGGAAGAGAGAGAGAGAGAGAGAGAGAGAGAGAGAGAGAGAGAGAGATTGGAAAACTCATCTACTCTTCAGTTTTTCTTCTGCTTCATTTCTTTTTTCTCTTTACTTCGCTCTCGACGATCTTCGATCGACGAAAAACTTTTCGAAAATGATATTACCGTTCTTTCTTCTCTTTTCTTCTTTAGAAAAAGAAAGAAAGAGAGTAAAGAAAAAGGAAAAAGAACGACTTCTTTTTCTTTTTCTTTCCTTCTTCGTTTTTTTTTCTCCTCTGTTTCTTTATTTATTTCTTTTTTTTTTTGATTTATTTTTATTTTTACTTTTATTTCCACTTTTATTTGTTTTCTTTTTCTTTCTTTTCGCCATTCGTTTTAAAAGTCAAAGCCTTTAATTGCATCTGCAAATCTTTTTATCCAGCTTATCAAGAAATGTTATAATATCTTTTTGTTGATACTGTTAATTAATTGATTTGCGGAATTTGAGAAAAATTTGAATTACACTTTCCACGAAATATTGTCAGTTATCAAACGACTCAAATTGATTATCGCAAAATGAATTTTCTATAGAACGTTGACGAACTTGAAGAGCAATGTTAAATTTTCTATTTATTAAGCTGCGGAAATAAAAATTTGAGAGAAATTTCAGAACGGCAAGGATTAATTTTTACAACGACTTAACGAGCGTTACGAAACTTCGATATAACGTTTGACGAATTTAAACGACGATATTAAATTTTATTTGAGAAAGAGAAAGTAATAATACATTTTTCAAACAGGATTGATTAATAAAATTATGTAATAATATTAAATTACGCTCGGTGAAAATGATTTTAAACGCACGTTTAAAATAAAGTAAATCAACTTGAGGAGTGAACGTATTGATGACATAAGATAATATTTAATAATCGACATATTGTTTTATTAATTAAGAGCTATTGACTTATTCTATAACAACGATAACGGTACTCATTTCATTCCATTTTTTTTATTTTATTTTTTTTTCTTGTTTTCCTTTTTCTTTTTTTTTTTTTTTTTTATTTGTTTCCTTTTTCCATACGTCAAATCCAACAATGATTCGTTCGAAATTAAATCGACCGAGGAATCGGATACACGCATACGTTTATAAACGCATACACATATCTAGATTATTTTCATTCGATCACACGGGTAATCATCAACGGCCGAATAATCGTAAAAATTCGATTTGAAAATCGCAATTCGTTAATCGCAACCGCATCGCATCGTTTCGTTCTCGCTTACGATTCTTCTATATTTTTGCAGGTTTCCGATGAAATTAATTCTATTTTTCCGATTCTATGTTTTTTCTCGTTCGCTTATACCAAACGTTATAACGAACTAAATAAAAAAAAAAGAAAAAATAAATAAATATATTCATAAGTGTATGTATATGTATGATGTATATGTATAAACTGGTTACATATAAGCAAGTTGTGTGTGTGTGTTGCACATATATGTATATGTACATATAATGTACATATACGTACATATATGCATACATATACATATATATATATATATGTATGTATATATGTATGTATAAGGTAAGACGTTTTGATACTTTTATTAAATGTAAAGGTAATCATTTTAAACGTTTTTTGTAAAAAATATAATTTTTTATTTGTTTTCAGTAATTAATAAAAAACAAACAAAGAATAAAAAATAAATAAAAATTCGTTGATAATCTATAAAGTTATAAGCATTGATGTTATTCTTAGTTATTTTAGATCACTCTATACATGTATATATGCATACATATATACATACATACATACATACATACATACATATATATATACACACATATATACATACATATATATATAAGTATATACGACAATTTATCTCGAAAATGCAACAACAGAAACTCGATCGAGTAAGTTTAAATTATACTTTGCTTGTTAGATCCCAACACTAAGCTGCGTTAAATTTATACAACGATATTGTTTTTAAAATGTTTTGTTGACAATACAATTCTCCTCTATGCAAGTATTCTAGTTCGACGATGGAATTACAAAAAAAGATTATACAAAAGTAATAAAAAAAAGAAACAAAAAAAAACAAAATAAAAGAGAACGATTTCGACGCTCGTGGAACGTGCATAGAAAAAATATTATTCTTTTACTCTTTTCTTCTTTTTTTCTTTACTCTTTTTTATTTTATTTTATTTATTTATTCCGAGATGCGTTTTTAAACTTTCATCACGTTTTCTTTCTTTTTTTTTTATCTATAGGTACATATAGAAAATTCTATTAATTAATTATTGGAAAGTTCGAATACTTTATTTTGAGAGTAACAATATTTATTATAGTAAAAGATAATTATAGTAAAATCAATGTTGATATTACACACACACACACACACACACATATTCGAATTCACCGTGTTATTCGAAATTATCATTTAATTGAACTTTTGAATTATAATTATTTTTCTATATCACTAAACAATTAATTGCTTTATCTATTAATATCTTATATATACGTAACACATATACTTTCGTAAAAAATTGTTAAATAAATCTATTCAACGGTTATGAAAAGTTATCGAAAGAAATATTCGATGGCATACTTACTAATTAAACTATCAATTCTATCAAATCAAGGTTATCGGGAATAAAAATATATCCGAATACTATTTGCGTTTAATTTAAGGGAGAACAAAAAAATAATGCGTGACTTACAACTATTTGTAAACAACTTTCTCTTCTAATTGTACATTTCCTCTTTTCTCGTTTGCCCCTCCACCAAGTGCAAACGAGAAAAAAGAAAAGAAGAGAATTATTTTCCAAATGACTTCTCGAATTGTGGGATATAATAAAAATAAAAGAAACAAATATACAATAAAAATGATATCTTAACGCTGATTGATTTAAATCACTCAGATCTTGGAATGTTATTTCTTTGAATAAATTTTTCCTAGAATAATAACAAAAGAAAAAAAGAAAAGAAAAAGGAAAAGAGGAAAAAAGAAAAGAAAAGAAATGCACAATCTCTCTCTCTCTCTCTCTCTCTCTCTCTCTCTCTTTCTCCTCTATTTCTCTGTATCTTTCTATCTCTATCTATATCTTGCAAGCAAAGCGAGGAAACAAGAGTAAAAAGAAGAAAGTATGGGAGCTCGTCGTTGTAGAAGAAAAGAAACATGGATTTGGGTGAATCGAAAATTGAATGTCAGCTTCCGGTATCCTAGGCTTATCCTAAATACACGGACGGTTAAGCGAACGTGAAGAGCCATTCTAGCACGCTCGCGTACTTACGTCTATGCTTCTGCTCACGGGTCATATAACTCGCTAAGCGAGAAAGAGAGAAAGAGAGAGAAAGAGAGAGAGAGAGAGAGAGAGAGAGAGAGAGACTATACAGGGTTCAGCTAGACAGTGAGAAAGAAAAGAGGGAGAGTTGAAAACAGGGAGAGTTAAGAGGGAAAGAGAAGTAGGAGGGTGGTTCGAAGCCTTAGCACGGTATCTCTCTCTTTGCCAAGCCATTTCATCTTGCTCGATGCCCTTTGACCTTACCTTTCGTTCCTTGCCTTTACTCCGGAACATGACACACACATACGTACGTATATACATACATAAAACGTATATACGTATCAAGAAGTTGTACGTATACGTATATATTTGAAACTACGATATCTTTCTGTGTACACATACGTACTTGTGTATGTATGTATGTATGTATGTATGTATGTATGTATGTATGTATGTATTATACTTAGCTATAGCAACAGACATAAGAGGTTCCAGGTTGCCTTCTACCCTAAATGCTAATAACAAAAAGTTCAAGCGTATGCTCTACTGAGAAGTTTGTTCGTGGATAATGAAACGGATTAATCAGATGGTGTTTACTTGCGATTGTGTTTTTTGTGACGATGGCGATGGTGATGGTGGTGGTGAAGATGGTGATGGTGGTACTGGTGGTGGAGTTAGGGGGATGAAATTGCGACGAGAAGGATACCTTTCTTTCTTTCTTTCTTTCTTTCTTTCTTTTGTATTCTTCATTTTCTTTTTTTCGTGTCTGAGTTTCGGGATTTTGGTATCAGACCATTATCTCTCTTTCGGTGGATCTTACTTTCGGATGAAAGTGAAATTTTATCTCGAGAGCTTCTTTTTTCGTTTTCATTACGATTAACGCGTTCGTCACGTTCCATCTTCGTTGATCTATTTCTCTCTCTCTCTCTCTCTCTCTTTTTTTTTGTTTCTTTTTCAAATAATGCAAGATGAAATTATATCTTGTCGACTGATTTAGAATTTGTTTGTTTGTTTTTTTAATTTTTTTTTCTTTTTTTTTTTTACACGTAATCCATAAGTCACAGAATTTTAGAAAAAGATAGACTTCTCAGCGAGTTAAATCCGATTCGCAAAGCGCTCTCGTTCAACCAGGATTTATATTAATAGCTTTGAAATTTCTTATATCTTATTTACTCGTTCCTTGTAGATAACTCGTAACTCGGGAGCTAATTTAACGATCCCGATGACTTTATCGAGCATCATAAACGTTTCAGACGCAAATACCGAATTCTTCGAACATTAAGTACTTATCTCTCTACGCTTCGACTTTAATGGATTGATCTAGTAAAGTTCGCCGAGTTTTCCCGAGTTTCGTACTTTCCGTAAGCTTTAAGGTCTCCTTCTCCTCCTCTCTCTCTCTCACTCTCTCTCTCTCTCTCTTTCTCTCACTCGCTCTCACCCTCCCCACTCACCCTCCCAAACTTTCGAAAGTACTAAATTTCATTTCGAATGAACTTAAGATAGCAAGGGTTGATAATTTTTTTCTTTTTCTTTTTTTTTCTTCTTTTATTATCTCGTCTTTCTTTTTCTTTCTTTCGCGCGTTCTTTCAACATCGTAGAAATAACATCGTGGATATTCCTTTGGCGATAATTATCATCTTGATAATCACGAAGGACGAAAAGAGAAAGAAAGGAAAAAAAATTGAACGATTGTTTGTTCGATTTAATCGAAAGATTTTTGAGTTTCTAAAAAAGAAAATAAATAAATAAATAAATAAATAATTGACTTCATAATTATATTCTTGCAGTGTCTAAGTACGTGGAACGTATGTACGTAGTTGAAATTGAAAAGGATATTGAACAAACGTATGATCGAGTTGAACTAGCAAACGTACTACAATTGATTTTATTTCTATTATATTGTTTACACGGAGATAGATGTTGAATTAATAATCAACGAGATTAATCGACGATTAATCTCAACGGAATTGTTGATATTTACTTTAGAAGATAAACTTTCGATTGTGAAAATTGCAAAAATCTATTAAAATATTTTGTCGTTGATATAAAGATTAAAATAAAAGAGTATAATCAAATTCGAATAAATAAATAGATTTCGAGTGTTTCGTATTTAACGATCTTCAAGATTTTTATAAAAGAAGAAGAAAGAAAAAATAAGAACAATTAATCAGTACGATTAATAAGGGTTACAATAAAAAAAACGATAAACAAATACGAACAAACAAAACAGACAAAACGTGTTACGTTGAACGATATCCGAACTTTTTACGAAAGCATAAGCAAAAAAAAAGAAAGAAAAGAAAAAAAGGGAGAGAAAGAAAGAAGAAAAAGTAGAAGAAAAGAACAAAATAAGAAGAAATAATAAGAATTAAAATAAAATAAAAAAAAACGACGAATCCAAGTAGAAATAATTCCAGAGATTAAAAGAAAGAAAATAATCGTAGGAGATTTCGAAAAATTAGATATTCGATCGCAAATGAATCATAGATTTCGATCATCCCTCTTCAAATTCTTTATAGAACAAGATGAAAAAGAAAAGCAAAAAGAAACTAAAAAAAAAAAAGGAGATAAAACCGAGACAGGAAAAAAAAACAAGAAACAAGAATAACAATAAAAGAGTGTAACACTTGAGCGATGAAATAGAAATGACAAATGCGTGAGCTATCATTTCTAGTTTCTTTTCCACGGAAGAACGAAAAAGGACGAGGGTTGATGGTAATGGTGATGGTTGTAGTAGTGGTGATAGTGATAGTGATGGTGATGGTGATGGTGATGGTGATGGTGATGGTGGTGGTGGTGGTGGTGGTAGTGATGGTGGGGGAACGGACGACGCGACTTGCACACGTTGACGTGTGCCACGACTTTAGCTTGCTTTTCTCTTAGTACACAGAAAGACATTTTCTGGTTCGTCGTTCGCGTCGTTGGCGTTTCTGTTACATAGGTGTAAAAATCACTTTGAAGGCAGGAAGTGGCTTGTCTCAATTACGCGAGACCGAGCCAGCTTCCGTGTTCCTGTCTCTCAATGTCTCTTTTTCTCTCTGAGAGTAGAACAAAAATGAGAAAATAGAGAAAAAGAGAGACAGACAGAGAGAGAGAGAGAGAGAGAGAGAGAGAGAGAAAGAGAGAGAGAGAAATAGAACGAGACCTTCCAAGCCCCGTTGTACCTTTCAACGTTACCGTAACTCATCATCGCAGGGTTGCATTTACATACGTAAACCCGGTTCTTCCTTCCGCGTGTCGGGTCCCGACAACCCTTCCCCTCCCCTCCCTTCTTCTATCTTCACCACCTCCACCCTCAATCCTAGCAACCTCAACCCAGCTAACCCTCTACGTGTGCCATGTACGAGTGTAAATACTCGCATACATATGCAAATGCTTCATCGTACCGGTATTTACCTAAGTACACTCTCTCGTTGCGTGTCCATGAATAAATGTGCTCATTCGTATGTCGCAGATCTTCTTTCTATCTCTTTCTCTCTTTCTTTCTCTTTATCTATGTATCTATCTCTCTATCTATCCATCTCTATCTATTTATCTATCTATCTGTCTGTCTGTCTGTCTGTCTGTCTTTATCTTCATCCGTCTATATATCCATCTCTTTTTATCTTGTTTTTTATGTTGCTTCTTTTCCCTTTTTTTTCCCTTCCTTTTCTTTTTATTTCTCCTTGTTTTATTATTTTCTATTTTTCTTGTTCTTCTTTTTTCAGTTCTTTCCAACATTCGTCGTTTATATCGAAGCGATGACGAAAGAGAAACTCACGAGTACTATGTTTTCACTAGGTTTCTTATTTTCTTTTAACGTTATCATAGATATCGTTGATTGTCGTTATCAACCTCTTTTTCTTTAACCAGCTTATAGTTTTTCGAAGAAACTTTATTCGTTAATGAATTCGTTTCACGTAAATTGAATCGTACGAAAGTTTGTCAATTATAATCTATGCGATTTTGCGAGTTTTTCTTTTTTTAATGTTTGATAATACTTCTTTTTTTCTTTCTTAATTTTAACAACGATCTAGGAGAGAAATTTCTTGCGTTAGATGTCCTATAGGGGTCTGTCTATAAAGTTGTTATATTTAAGAACATATTTATTTTTAAGGAACAAAATAAACAAGATAAGAGGAATGAAAAAGAAAATAAAAAAAGATTTTCAAATTTCAAATCTTATTATATATGTATTTATGTATGTATATGTACACACACATATATATATATATATATATATATATATATATATATATTATTAAACATATTTGTACACATTTAGAAATGCTTATTATAGTTGTCTTATGAATCCGTCTATAACTTTTAATTACAAATTAAAATTACAAAAGGAAAAAATTTAATTTCGTATTACAGACATGTATTTATATTATAGTCATATATATGCATGGAAATATTTACACGTATACGTATCTAGGAAAGTTTTATTATAGTTAGTTTATGAATCTCTCTGGAACTTATAATTAAAAAACAAGAAAGAGGAAAATAGAAAGAAAGATATTTAATTTCTAAGTTATTATACCGATAGATATATTATCTATGTCTATATTACACATGACATATATAAATACATATCTATGTATATACCAATATATAACACATACTTAAGTGTACTATAATCTTTCACGAATATCTCTGTTATTAGTAATAAAAAAGAAAACAAAAAAGAAGAAAGATTTCTAATTTCATTTTTTTATTTTATATATATATATATATATATATATATATATATATATATAAAATAAAAAAAAGAAAAATTCTTCGAATATATATTTCTTTAATATATATTAACTTATCTAAACAAATTTTTCAGTTTATATATATATATATATATATATATATATATATATATATATACATATATATGTATATACATACATGTATATACTTTTAGATATACAAATGAAAGGACTCGTGATTCGACTATTTTCGGTAAAGTTAAAGACAAGGCAAACATTCATCGAGATTAGTAAACCCTTTGGTATAATTTCTCGCAGTGCTACTAGCTTATGGACTGCTAATTTCAATTTCTCCAAGCAAGCAGAAGGATTAATCTGCGTCTACGACGAGCACGCAGCAAAACGAATCACGGAACACGAGGGTTCTGGTTATCTACCCAGTTGGATTAATATCTCCCTCTCCCCTCTCTCTCTCTCTCTCTCTCTTTCTCTCTCTAACTCTCTCACTCAACCCTCTCAAGAAACTAGCAACGCGAGACTGTTGAACGTGAACTCTCAACGTTCAAGTAATACCCTCTATTTTTTTTTCCTATTTTTTCTCCCTCTTTTTATTTCTTTTATTATTATTATTATTATTATTATTATTTTTTTTAATAAATTTTTTTTTCCGCTTTTTCTTTTCTTTCCTATTCCTTTTCTTTCATTTCTGTTTTTTTTCCTTCTTTTTCTTTTTCTTTTTTTTTTGCCTAACGAACTACGAGTTTGAAGTTTGACGTTTAAAAGGAATTCTGACAGGAGGGAAGGGTTAAACAATGAGCCTACTTTTTTTTTCATATCCGTTCTTTGGTTAATTAAAAATATTTTTTCATATCTCTTGAAATCCCTCTTCTACTCCATTCCCCTCTACATCCTCTCCTATTTCTCATCATCATCCTTCTTTACTATGTTTTAAAAAGATTTGCGAAAAGGTAAGAAAAACTAGTTAGTCGAGAAATATATTGGATGGATGTATCTATATACACTTGTATATATGTGTATGTGTGTGTGTCTGTATAGGTATAGAGAGAGAGAGAGAGAGAGAGAGAGAGAGAGAGAGAGAGAGAATCTAGACAGTAACCAAGCATGAATCGTTCTCCGTTCCGCAAATGAATACTAATTTCGAATGAACGAGAATTTATGAATGCGATGATGAGATAGGTGGGTTAAACGAAACTGAACTCGAATGGTTTCGAAGAGATAACGAACAAATCCGAAACGTGCTCGAACTATAAAAATTTTCCGATGTTCTTTCTCAAACGTTTCTTCCTTTCTTTTACGTACAAACGAACGAACGAACGAACGAACGAACGAACGAACGAACGAACGAACGAACGAACGAACGAACGAACGAACGAAACGAAAGAACAAATAAATGAACGAACGAACGAATGAATGAATGAATGAATCGATGGATGGATGAATGAATGGATGGTTGAATTGTTTAAAATTGAGTCATCATGTTTTTATTGAACACAAAAAAATTCTCTCTCTCTCTCTTTTTTTTCTTTATATTAGTCGAAAAAAAAATGTTTCTCATTCGACAAGAAAAAAATTTTATAAATACCTACCCCTATCTATCTACCCCCTTTTATTCCCATAAATAATTTTCTTTCTTTCTTCGTTTCTTTCGTTGTTCGTTTTACTTTCTCTTCCGTTGTCATTTTACTTTTTTCCTTTCCTTTTGTTCGTTTCTTTTCAATTTAAAAAACCGAATCGACGACGTGGAATACACGTTCGCGTTTTACCGAAGAAAAGATTGGGGGTAACATTCAACAAGTATTATTACAAAGACATTAGAGAAAAGTTGTTTTCCCACTGTATCGTCTCATAAGCGCGGTATACTTCCGGTTTATAGAGTATGTACAAAACGTTACTGTATATACTACTAGAGAAAACTGCTTTTATTTCCGGCACTTCTAATCCTCCTTTATGACCATCGTAAATGTTTCCACGAACTTTTCCTTATTTTACTTTTTCTTTTCTTCTTTTTTTTTTCTTTCTTTCTTGCTTTCTCGTTCCCCCTTTTTTTTATTCTTTTTTGTTTTTCCTTTCTTCTTCTTCTTCTTTTTTATCATCGTCCTCTTCATTTTCTACTTCTTCTTCTTCTTCTTCGTGCATATGTAAAATGTATGTTTTATCAATGCTTATTATCTTAGCTTATTATCTTATTGTCGGTGAAAAGAAGAAAAGGGTAATGGAGTAGAGGGTGCTTAGGAGGTGGAAGGAATCAGAATCACTGGATCGTACACTAATTTAAGTTCCAAGTAATTTTCGAAAGATTTACGACGACGAGACGTCGGATGTAATTATTATTTGCATGTAATTAATAAAAATGATCGAAAATATTCGATTTAAAAAGAATCGACGACTATGCGTTGTGTAAATAATTATTATTTATATAGAGATGATGATGATAATGATGATGATGATGATGATGATAATGATAAAAATGATATTGACAATTACGTTCGTACGATCTTATACGATCTTTTTTCTACATGTTTTTCTATAATTTTTTATTTTATATCAGACAATTTTTTTCTTTTCTCTTTTTATATGAATAAAACTTTGCAAAGAACTCGTTTGAAGAATTTGCATTTTATAAAGTTCGTATTTCTTTTAAGAAAAGTATTATAAAATACACTATGTTGCTATGATTAGTGATAACGACGTATTTTTTGTTCCTTTCCTTTTATCGTTTGTATTTATTTATTTATCGTGAATAAGATTTGTCAATTTTTAAGAAAGATTACGTCTTCGATGGTTCATTAAAAAAAAAAAAAAAGAAAAACACCTTATCAATCATCGTAAGTAATTATTTGTATAAAAACAATAAAAGCGAAATTGTTACTTTTTATATAGAGATTTATGAGAAAACAAAAATTACAGAAAAAGTTATAGAAAAATTTGAAGAATTCATTGGAAAGAAAATTATTTATTTCGTTATTCCGTCGTCAATCTATTGATAAATTTAGTTTCTTAGAAAAAGAAAAAGAAGATACAAACAAAAAAAAAAAAAAAGAAAACAAGAAATGAATAGAAGACAATCTTCAAAAAAAAAGAAAAAACTCGTATCCCGATGAGTATTACAATCTTTTATTATCGCCATATATTGTATTATATTAATTAGAAGATTTCGTTGTTAACTATTCTAACGATGGATATCAATTCAGTCTTTGTTATTTTCGTGACGCGATAAAAGGGTAATGGAAAATCATATACTTTTCGTTCGCTTCGCTTTACGAAGTTTACCCTTGTACACTTTCTCTCGGTGGTTATATCGCGTCAGCGACTCATTAATCTTCTCGAAAGTGGCATTAAAGTACACTTAAGAAAACTAATCGAGAGAATACAGAAGGAGGAAGAAGGACTACCGCTTAAATTATCCACGACGTTGTTCTTCCGCGCAAAGTGATAATCGAAAGTTCGGTAAATGAAGAAAGTCTGGATTAAGTTTGAACATTCCACCTGGACAGATTAATTACACATTTTCTCTTGAGCTCTCTTACAATTTACTAATTTACTATCTATTACCTGTCTTACTTTTTGGATTTAGTATTACTGTATAAGAATGCGACTACAGACGTTCTATTGTATGTACGTATTGTAAGTGATGTGTGTGTGTGTGAGTCGTTCATTTTGAAAGTTAAGTTCATTTTCTTTTTTTGGTTGTAAAGTATTTAAATATGAAAAGGTCACGTAGAATAATAATTATTGTAAACGTTAACTACGTATATATTCTGTGTGTGTGTGTGTGTGTGTGTGTGTTAATATATTAGTATATTTTACGTAATATAAAAATTTGGTATATATGAAAGTAATGTAGAAAAAATAAGAAAAGTAATCTTCTATATTACATATATATTTATAAATACCCTATAAGTGTGTATATATATATATATATATATATATATATATATATATATATATATAATATATATATTATATTAATCTTTTTTAATGATAAATATATAAAGAAAATTTATATTTTAATATATAAAAATATATATTGATATTTTTTGTATACAGTATATATACATACGTATACACATACATACATATATATGTGTATATAAATATTGTATTTTATATAAAATAAGAAAAAAACCTACATTACACACGTACATACACACATAACATTACTTTTATATTTTATTCGAAAATAATAACATTACCGATTATTAGATATAATTTCGCGTATTAGATGTCAGTAATTCCAACTATTATTCTCGATTTATTTAATCGAAAGAAGCCAATGAGACGAGTTATCTATTGTTTCTACGGTTTCTAGCGTTTGTATCACATCGATATAAATCGTTAATCTTCGAAAAAGTTTCATAAATAAAAGACTGAGCTAAAGTTTCATTCAAATGTACCAGAAACAACGAAAGTAAATACGCATGATCGTTTTTGAAAACTTATGTAGAGAAATTTGTGTGTATTATTTATAATCAAATGTATTTTAACGAAATTAAAAATAATCGGATGATAATCAAAAATTTGATAAAATGACGAACTTGGTTAAATCTCTTTAACATTATTCGATTATTGCCATCCCCCATATTACTTCCTTTTTTCTTTTTTTTCCATTCTTTTCCTTTTTTTTCTTTTTTTTTTTTTTTTTAATTTTGTTCTCAGCATCTTCGGCTCTTTCTTAAGCAAGATATTACGAAGAATCGAGCAAAGGCGAAACTATCTCGCGTTACTCGCCTGAGAAATGCTGGGGCCCTTAAGTGGAGAATATTATAGTACATATAGTATACCTATGTACATGTATATACATGTATATGTTATATATAAATGTCGCTGTAACTTGTATACAGAACGGATGGTCCATTATATCAAGCATCTCGGGTATCTCCTTGAGATATTCATTTTCTTAAGAAATGTCGTCTAAGTAAAAAATGATTAAAAGAAGAAAAAAAAAAAAAAGAAAAAGAAACAACCTCTTTTTTTTAAAGAAGAAGAAAAAATGAAAAATGAAATAAAAAGAAAAAAAAAAAAGAAAGAGAGAAAGAAGAAAATAAAAAATGAAAACTTATAAATACATTTAAAGTTAAAAACTTAGCAAATATTTATTTTTATCTTATTTTGTAATATTCTCTCTTTTGTGAAGTATTTCGAGATATTTAAATATATATATATACATATATATATATATATGTATATATAGGTACATATACATTAGGTGTACACAATTATATTTGTTATAAAATTTAATATATTATTAAGAATGATCGAAAATAATCATGAGAGTTATAATGATAAAAATAAAACTATAATACATATCTATTTATATAGAATAAATTTTAATAAAGTAATAGTATAAAAATATCGATAGAACAGAAAAAAAAGAAATAAAAAAGAGGATGTAAATAATTCTTTTGAAATATCTTTAAAATCTGTTTCTTTTACAAAATTAATTTAATATTTTCTAATACGTATTCAATTTCGTGTACCTTGGTATATCTAGTATATATTGATTTGATCAAATAAATAATATCAAAATTTTTCATAGCTCATATTTGATATAGATAACGTTAATAATATTCTTTTTTTATCGAAAATCTTTGATATTTTATATCTAAATAAATAACACACTCAATCGTATTTTCTATCGAACAAATGTTCATTACACATTTATATCGAATATTTGTAATATTTCATACTTCAATAAATAAATGAAAAACAATTAGCGTTTTATAATTTATATTACATATCTTTTTTTACTGCAATATCTCTTAAAATTTTCTATCTAAATAACACATAAAAAACATTGATACAGTTTATATCGAAAATTTCTATATTACTTATTGACCATGCTAATCTATAATATATACTTACATAACGCAGATAAACGTTAGAGAGATAAGAATCGATAAAATATATTTATAAAAAAATTCTTCATTTAATAATTCCTTTGTGTATTCTCTCCTTCATTTAATCCTTTTGTTCTTTTTTTGTTTTTTTTTTAATAAAATTACAAACGTCTCTTCGACCAAATTTTTGCACACCGCGGACAAATATAACGTGCATTGGCCGAAGAATCAGAGCGATGAAGACAAGAGAGTGTCGATTTAACGTGAACAATACGACCTTGAGGATATTCTTCAGTTTGTGTATATTTTTCTTCGGTCAATTTTTTCTTTTGACGACGTTGACTGTTACTGATTGAAAGTCGTTTCGCACTAACTATCGTACGTAATGATTCTAATACCGTTGTACCTTCCGGGATTATTCCGGATTCAAAAACGTCTTTTAACGTATACAAGATTACTTGACAAAGCTCCGGATATTCGGTTTTCAAATAATCCCATAATATTTTATAGCTTTCCATATGTTCGCCGATATCCATGGTGTGCAACGAATTAATTTATTTGTTAACGATCTAAAAAGATTTGTCGCATTAGTTTACTCGTTATTATTATAATTATTTATTTATTTATTTTTTGAACAATCTGTTTACACTCCTACTTGATATTTTGTGTATTTTTTAATTTTGTAATTTGTATCTTTTTTCTTTCTTTCTTTTTTTTTTTGATTAAAACTTGTAAATCTTTTACTCACTGGTTACACAGTACTGAAACTCCTAGTGATTGCTAGTTAACGGCTTTTGATTCAGGTTCAATACCATAATTAACGTGAAATGTATTAATTATAGCATTCGATGTGTTCCTCGCTCGTAGGATTGATTACTGTATTGTTATCGGAAACTTCCTACTGTGTCTTATCGATGGGACATTTATGTCGGGTGCGTCTAAATAAACAAGTCAAAACACTTTCTTTTGTAAATAAACGTAAGTAAATGTTCAAACGAGATCAACGTTTATCGTTCTAATAATATATCATCGAATATGATTTTTAATTTATTTTAAAACATATATATACACACACACACACACGAATAAACAGGTTATAATTGTATAGATGTTTAAATAAATATAATTATTATTATAAGTTATATTCGATACGACATATTCTATATCGCTTTTTAATGCTTCACAAGTATAAAAAAGAAATACATGAAAAAAGAAAATTCACGTTAATGAAATTATTAATACTACGAAACGTACAAAGTATTTCTATATTTATTAAAGTGAAATAAATGGAAGAAAGTAACGAAAATTAAAACTTACTGCGAGATTTAAACGGCAACGAAGGCTCAAACACGTCTAACTTCGAAGGATGATGGATAATCAATGACAATAGGACGAGACTGTTCGGCGTCTGTGTTTACCCCCACTCTTACGATTCTAAATCCATTTATTTATTTAGGTACGTTAAGAAGGACGCTTTGTGTATTAGATACATTTATCTCGCTGTGATTTCTTAACATTTTATTTACGTTCTATGTTATTCAGGTATACCGATCGATATATGTAACGTCGAGCACGTAATATATGTATATAAAAGATTTTGTTTTCTTTTTTAGTGATCTTTCTCTTTCTGTCTCTTTCTTTCTCGTTCACTGACTGACCTTTTTTGAATCGATGTTAAAATAAAAATATCAAAATTTATTAAATACTTATATTATATATATATAAATGTTAATTTCATATCAATTATTAATATAAATTATAAATTAATTATATTTATATAGTAAATTATAATATATATTTATAAAGTACAATTTTTGATTGAATAATTAAAATATAATGTACATATATATATATATATTACATATAATTTCATGTAATTTTGAATTTTTATATATATATATATATCTGTATATTTAAAATCTTACTTCATTTCTAAGATAACTACTCAAAACATTCGATCAATATAAAACAGTATACTTTATTAACTCTTATTCCAAATTGATTACAAAAACGTAATAAATAATAATAAAAAACAGAGAGAACGTAATTCATTAATCCATAATCCATAAAATCACTACTACATTTTCATTTATAATGTAATATTTAAGATCGAAATAACAATTTGTCGAATGATTGTTCGATCCAGTTTTAAAATAAAAGATTCTATCAATATATTAAATATATTATTAACCGATTATAAACCGTTAAGAAATCGATCTAATCTTTAGGAAATGTATACTAGTTCACTTTTTCGTGAAAATTCATTCGACCTTTATCGACCTCGTCGTTCTATCCTCCTAGCTCGTCGTCGCGCCAGGGACTTAATAATAACCAAAATTTATCTACCAGCGGCTTGGCGAACCACCTTCGTGGCATCGCTCTGGGTTTAGTACGTCCTGCTAAGGGGCGAAGGATATGATGAACCGTTCTATGGAATAAGAAGAAGAGAAAGAGAGACACACAGAAAGAAAGAGAGAGAGAGAGAGAGAGAGAGAGAGAGAGAGGTCGAAAGGAAAGGTGAAGTATCGCTCCATCGTGAGAAGGATATTAAAAAGAAAGAGAGAGAGAGAGAGAGAAGAAAGATGAATTTATAAGATAAAAAAAGAAACTATGGATAATATCCATCTTAAAATAAATTAAAAAGAAAAAGAAAGTAATAATCGATATTGTCGATTATCTCTGTTTTTTTTCCTTTTTTCTTTTTGTTTTTTTTTGTTTTTATATATACATATATACATATATTTATTTAAGGAATGATCAGTATGTGTAAAGTAGAAGAGTGAAGTATAATTTAGGCAATGTAAGATCGATTGTTATTGGGAAGAGAAAAGAATATGTTATAACGAAATAGAAATATTATTGGACGGTGAATAAAATATTTTGATCGAACGAAAAAAGATACGAACGATTTTACGTAGGTATGTGTAAGTGTTACACAATTATCTTATCCGCCGAGGTCACGATTAAATGTGCTAAGCGTATTAAAATTATTATCGAGGTCAAACGTTTTCTGAACGAATTGATGATATAATCCGTTGTAATTCAATTTTCTTTTCTTTTTCTTTTTTTTTCTTTTTTCTATCTCATTAAACGTTCACTAGAAATTATATCTGTATAATCGTGAAAGTTGTAATATTAGTATTATGTATTACGATATAATTATATCGTATCGAAACAATGCAACTATAGCTTTGAATGATGGAACATGAGAATAATCGAATATTAAGTAACAATTAATTAGATGACGATAAAATGAAAGATAATGTATACATATGTATATAAATGTTCGAGTTTAAAGTTATATAAATGGTGTTATAGAAGATTGAATTTTTATCTAGAATTTCATTAATACGAATTTACTTAAAAGTAATATACTTACAAGTACCTACATGTATATACATATATAAATATATATAATTTAGAACTAAATTATGATAAAAAATTTGTACGAAATAAGACAGAAGTTTTCGTGTATTTTCGAATGAAATTTATACGTATGAATGAATAATCGTAACTCGTATTAATATATTCTAGTAAATAGGAACGAGTTGTTCGAAAGATTTTAAATAAAGAGAGAGAACGAGAGAGGAAAGGAGAGATAGAAAATGAGAAAAAAACAAAGAGAGAGAGAGAGAGAGAGAGAGAGAGAGAGAGAGAGAGATTCATCGAAAGAAATGAACCGTACGTAATATCCTCGTGTCGTGATTTCTCAAAAAGAGCTAGAGATCTCAAATAATCGTCATTACTTTAGAAATAAAGAAAGAAAGAAAGAAAGAAAGAGAAGGAGAGAGAGAGAGAGAAAGATAGAGAAAAAGAGAGCGAAGAAAATTCGATGGAAAAAGACGAAAGGATCGAAGAGATGCTGCGAACGCGAACCGAATAAACTTTCTTTCTTTCTTTCATCTTATTCTTCTTACTTTAAAGAAAGAAAATTAATCGGTCGAGAGAAAGATAGAATGTCAGAAAAAGATTGGGATGGTAAAATTGGGAGAAAGAGAGAGAGAGAGAAATATATAATATCAGAGAAAGAAAGAGAGAGAGAGAGAGAGAGAGAGGGAGAAAGTGATAGGGAGATAGAACGTTAGAGAAAGAGAAAGATAGAATATTAGGAAAAAAGAAAGCAAGAAAGAAAGAGAGAGAAAGAGAGAGACATATATATATATATATATATATATATACATATATATAAAAAAAGGGGAAAAAAAAGGGACGAAGAAAGGGCAATAAAAACAGGGTTGGAAGAATATTAAAGAGGCAAGTGCTCGAAACGAGCGAGAGTATGGTTGTTCTGAATGAAATAAGACAGAGAGAGAAAGAGAATAAAAGAGAGAAAGAGAAAGAGAGAGAGAGACGATATTCGCCAGATCTCTTCTCGTGTTAAGTTTATAAGATACTTGTCTAGCTTTGTGACTACGTATATCTTGTCCCTTGGAATGACGGTAGGGTAATAAAGGCGAGAGACACGCGACCACCATCCACCTCTATAGATACTTATTCGCAAGACAGGGAAATAATAAACGGTTGCCTAGTTCAAAATCAAGCTTTTGAAGGGACCCTAACTGGACCACTCCAGATTTTGTCTACGTCCTCGAGCAGACTCCCGTTTCTCTTTTCGTCATCACTTCGAGAAAATAACGAGAGTACTTAGGAATAATTTCAGATAAGATTGCAAAGGACGAAAAATGAAATCTGTTGTTTATACTCGATCTAAAAATTATCTTCTTATTTGTCTCTCTCTTTCTCTCTCATTCTCTCGTTTCTTTCTCTTTCTTAAGTTTTTACTTTATCCTTCACTCGTTCTCGTTTCAATTAATTTTTTTCTACTTATTGTATTCATAAGTCTCGTTTTTTGTCTTTTTTATATTTTTTGTTTTTTAATAGATAAAAGTAGGTAGACGTACACTGTGTTTAAAGTAACGACTGTATATTATATATCGGATATAAACAAATTTTGAACGGTTCGTTTGGACGACAAATAATTTTTGTATAGTTTCATATGTATTATTTGTTTCATGTATTATTATATATGTTTTTTTTTTTTTCTATATGTATCTTACATAGTTCTATATGTATTTTTATTTTATATATAAATTTATATAATGCAAGTATAATGCGATAACGATGATGTAACTATTACGAAATTTGAAAAGATCAAATTTCGCTCTTCGTGTATATTATCTTAATCTTATCTCGAATTTAATGAACATCTCGAGAATTTTTGAATTTTATCTGAAGAATATCAACACGATGACGACGAAGATGAAGTTCGAAAACGGATATTCATTTATCCGTTCTTTTCTTTTCGATATATCGATATAACAGTTATATTCTTTTGCGCATCTTTATAAGTTATATGTGTATCCACAAGATAGAATAAGAAAAGTGAAAGAAAAAGGAGGAAAAGGGAAGAGGGAAACGAATAATATGCAAAAAGCTATTGTCGTGAAAACTAGTGAAAAAGTAGTAAAGCTCCGCGAGCTCGAAGTGTGCTCGTTACTTGCGGGGGTTGTTCTTTTAAGAAACATCCCCTACGTTCTTCCTTTTCCTGTTAGCGAACGAACGAGTCGACGTTTCAATGTATGCGTATACATATTTCTTTATTATACGTATATGTATGTATATGAGCTATATATAAGACGAGCCCCAACATAATAAATTTAACTCAAGAAATTTATAACTCAAAAAAGATCAATGAATACAATAATAATAATAATGATAAAAATTCTTTCAATCAAAGTAATAAGATTTTTTAAAATAATAGTAATAATAATAATAATAATAATAATAATAATAATAATAATAATAGTAGTAGTAGTAGTAGTAGTGGTTGTAGTAGTAGTAATAGTAGTAATACAAATTTTTTCAATCAAAGTAATAAGATTTTTTTTTAAATAATAATAATAATAATAATAGTAATAATAATAATAATATTCGATGTTAATTATAATATTAATATTAATAATATAATCAGAAAGAGAAATAGAGAAAGAGAATGTTAAAGAGAGAGAAAAAGAAAGACAGTAGTAAAGAGAGAGAGAAAGAGAAAGAGAGAGAAAAATATAATAGTAAAGAGAGAGAGAGAGAGAGACAGAGAGAGAGAGAGGAGACTGACTGATATATAGGGAAGAAGAGAGCAAGAGAATCGAAGAGGAAGGTATAGTAAAAGCTGACGTGGTCGTCTAATGGACAGCAAACAGGACAGTGTTGTAGGTAAGCATGACATAGGGTATATATATGTATATATATATATGTGTATATATATATATATATATCGTGTATGTAAACTCGTACATGTAACACCCATGCTTCTTCTTTGTTTCTCTCTCACTTGTTCCCTTCTATCTCCTTCTTCATCCCATCCCATCCCATTACGTTGCACCATCATCCCTCTTTCTCTAATGCTATAGATTCCACGAATAATTTCTGTTCGATTAAACGAATAAATTGATCGTACTTCGACGATTAGAAGTATTCGTCTAAATCATATTTCTTCCTCGCATTCGAGCAATAACTTTAAATGATTATTACGAAACGATATAAGATATGATTGTTAATAAAAAAAAGAAGAAAAAAGGAGAATACAAATATACAATATAAAATTAACTGATTAGATAGAGGATATATATATATATATATATATATATATATATATATAAAGGATAGGATAATATAATATAAAATATTAATTAATGATTGAAAAATAATTAATGAATAATAATAACGATAGAACTGAAAAATCTGAGAAATTTACTTAAAAATCATTATCTATCATCTTATTAATTATTCTCTATCATTTTATTATATTAATATTACAAAACATACCGCATGTTTCTCAGCAGAGACGTATCTAAGACCGAAGAAAAAAAAAAAAATTATCGAGGTTACGACGGGTCCGTAAAAATTCTCCACCCCTTCTCACCCTCGAGAAACATAACATTAACTCGTATTTTTCTACGAGAAGGATCAAACGTTCCAACTATAAGGAAATAAAGAAAAAAACTATTGGACGTCAAAATTAAATTAAACGAACAAGAAAGAAGAAAAAAAAAAAAGGGACTATAAAATTAGAATAATACTCATACATAGATATATACGTACGAGAAAGAATGATGTATGTTAACGATAGACACAATTTAAGTCTTTGTTTTTCATTGATAAGATAAAGAAAAATTGACGTATCGTTAACGAAAAGATCAATCGATTATAACGACGACGACGATGACGACAAAGACGATGGTTGATTTCTATCGGTTTAATCGTTCATTCGATAATAATATCGAGCACGAAATTCTTCGAGAGAATTTGTGACTATCGTTTTGTAAACGAGATAGGTAATAATGTCGTTTCAAGGATCTCTTCTTCTTACGAGATGGTGAAGAGGGAAGGAAGGAATGAAGGGAGAATGGAGAGGGAAGAGGAAGGAGAGAGATAGAGAAAAGAAGGGGATTGAAACGATGGACGAAGGAAGGATGCAAGGAGTCTTCTGACAAAATCTAGTTAGACCAGACACGACCATCCCTTGTCTCTCTCTCTCTCTCTCTTTCTTTCTCTCTCTTTGTCTTTCTTCAAAGCGTTTGAACTATCGGAAAAAGGACGGATACCAAAAGACCGAGCAATTTTCAGCTCGAAACTAACAGTATAGTTATAGGTAAGCAACTAGGTGTATTCTCTGTTGATTTGTCTTGGTATATTCCTTTTGTAATAGTATTGATAGGAAAAAGTGTAGATGAGTTCGGGGGTGAGTACGTAGATGGAATCGATAGAAATGACAACCGGTCTAAGATTATCGCGTCTTCCGAATTTAAATGGCCCTGTTCAAAGGGGGAAAATTTAATCGAATCAATCGGATCCAATTAACCGCACCCCTATAGAAAAAGAAAGGAAGAGAGAAAAAGAGAGAGAGAGAGAGAGAGAGAGAGAGAGAGAGGGAGAGAGAAAGACGAGTCTCACCTTTACACTTTGCTGCTGAAGGCGAACGAATCATCCCCTTGAGAATCTCCAAGCTATAGTTCTTTTAAAGTATTCGAACGTAAAGTAATATTGATTTTTTTCTTCTTTCTCTTTTCTTCTTTTTCTTTCTATTTTCTCTCTTTCTCTCTCTCTCTCTCTCTCTCTCTCTCTTTCTGTTGTATTCGTATAATATCTGATAACATTGACGAAAATCTTTTAGTCTAGCTGTATACTAAACGAATATATTATCTAACGTTCGATTTGATGCTTAGATCATTCAATTATCACGGCGTATTTTCATCAATGAAAAATGGTTATACTATTTTATCAATTGCGATAATGTTCTAACATAATTTTTGCGTTTGTAATGTATCGACTTGCTCGAAAGAAGCAAGATAAAGATAAAAAAGAAAGAGAAAGAAAAAAAGAAGCAAAAGAAAAACAAAAAAAGAAAAATACTCGAACATAACAACGGCCTCTTAATCTCGCCCATTTTACAGGAAAACACTGTTAAGGACCACTTTTCTAAATTACTTCTTAGCAGCCTCTCCTCCACCCCTCCTCACCTCCTCCACCCCTTTTATCAAGCTTGTTTACGTTCTATCATCCGACAACATTATTCTTTTCTTCATCTTCTTCTTATTCTTCTTCTTTTTTTATTTTTGTTCCTTATTTATATCTTACTTTTCCTTTATTTCATTTTATTTCATTTTATTTCATTTGATTTGATTTGATTTTCTCGATCTCGTTCTTCATTCTTCCCTTCTCGTTTCTCTCGCAATTCTATCGTGCGAGCTATTTGACGCGACGCCATATTGGTCCCGCTGCGATATATTTTTATTATTAATTAACAAATAAAAAAAGAGAAAGAGGTGTTTAATACACGGATTTAAAAGTTGCGTATAACTAGAGAAAGAGAGAGTGAGAGAGATAGAGAAAGTGAAAGAGAAAGAGAGAGAAAAAGAAAACTTGTTCACGCGAAAAAAAAAAATATATATATATATATTTAAGTAAGTAAATAGTAACTCTTTGCGTAGTTATAATACACTAGTAAATTAACATATACGAAGTCAAACTTTCTTCGACGTCATGTTGACGATTAACTTTCATTCTTCTTCTTTTAACACTCTCCCCCACCCCTGTAGCTCCTAACCCTCAACTCTCACCCCCTCCGTCTCTCTACTCACCCTCGGTAGCATCTTCTTTCTACCAGCCGCGTTCTTCTCGAACAAATCCACTTTCCTCTCTCAAGCTACGTTTTTACGATCCTTATTTTTTCATCCGCGTTACTTACATCCCCGAACACACTAGTTCATCGTTCATTAGGTCTCCCATCTAATCGTTTTTTTTTTCTTTTCGTTTTTTTTTCTTTCTCTTTTTTCCCCTTCTTCTTCATTCTCTTCTTCTTTTTCTTCTTCTACTTCGTCTTTTTCTTTTTTTTTTCTAAGCCACATTAAGCAGGAGAAAGTAATGCCGTAAAATTGGAATCGTTTAGATAATGAAAGACTTAATTTCAGGGGGAAATGTAGTTTCATAAAGTAACGCAGAATTGTTTCATTTTTAATATTTTCTTTTGTAATTTTTTTCTTTTTTCTTTTTTTTTTTTTGAAGACAGATATATATCTACTAGAGAGAAGGAGAGAAGAAAGAGAGAAAGAGAAAGAAAGGAATATATATGTACGTGTGTGCACGTGTTCATTTAATTGATAATAAAATTAAGTTTTTGTATAATAAAAGCTGATAAAGGAAGCGTGAAATAATTTTTGATATAACGATAAGTAAATATTGTTTGATCCCTTTTTTCTTTTCTATTTTTCTATTTGTTTTTATATATTTTTTTTTTCTATATAAATGCGCACGGAAAAAAATTCTATAGATAACTTAATTAATAATGATATTTAATCTTAAATGTTCGTCGATGATAATAATAAAGAAAAAAAAAAAAACTGTAAAAGAACTACAAAATCGATAATAACTAAGATGTTTATACAATTAAAAGGAACTTAATCACAAAACTTCTCTTTCGCGAAATAATATAATTACTTAGGAGTTTGCGAATATATAAGACGTTTATAATGAAAATGACGTAAGTTCATTTTCCTCGTTAACAAGATATTTAAGGAGTTGCATTTAAATCAATTCAAAAATATTGATAAACGTTAATAAGTTGTTTTTCTTTTACCCAATCTCCTTCGAAATGTAAATCAATATAAATTCATTTTGCTGTGATTTTTAGAGGTATTACAAAAGAAAAATTATAGATATAGATCATAAATAATGAAAAGATAAATTTCGTAATTACAATACGTAATTATCCAATTTCAAATACCGTAAATTACGAACCATTTAGATATCAACATTATATCGAGTCACTCGTAATACTTTATCAAAGAATCCATATTCCAAATTACACTTTTCAATAAGTATTAACACGCAGATTTATCAAGCTAATATGCTTAAAAGTAGCTCATATAATATAAGATTATCTCCATTTAATTAATTAATTAAACGATAATTATGCGTAAAACAATGATATTAATAAGAAACAACTTTCAATAATATCGTAAACGTTAAATAAAATAAAATGAAATAAAATAAAATAAAAAAAGCTTCGTAATTCAATGAAACGAATTGAACGAAATAAAACATTATTTTTTTGAAAAGTCACTCTCTCTTTCCTTTTATTTATACGCTTATTAATTAATTTCTTTCTTTTTTTAATCCAAAGCTTTACGGTTTATCGATATCTATAGGTATACGTAAACGTATACGTATTTTACGTACATACATAAATACTTTATGTATATCTATGTTTATAAACACACATAGAGGACACGAAGAAGCATCGTTCTCAGTTGCGTACATCGCCCTTCCATTCTTCCTTCCTTCCCTGTAGTACACAACACGTCGGCTACATTGTACATACGTATTAAATTCTTTCGATCCGTCGAGCAGAATCATCCGATAGGCGTTCGAGCATACGCCGTACGAAGTTTGCGTTCACGCCTGGTGCGAATATAAAGGCAGGACGGACGTCTTTGTGCAGTGCCGTTGCACCGGCAAAAAGTGTTTAACGTAGGTAGGTGTGTAAAAAATGTATGCTGCATTCTGTAAACATTTTGAAACCGTCGATTATCGCAAAAGAGAGAAAAAGAGAGAGAGAGAGAGAGAGAGAGAGAGAGAGAGAGAGAGAGAGAGAGAGAGAGAGAGAGAGAGAGAGAGAGCAACAGGCTCTTTGTCGCCAGCTTTGAAATTTCACCTAAACCATTTCCGCTTTTTAGATTTATTATATCTTTTATCATCGATTATTTATTACCTATTTCGTTTAACCTTTGATTTAGATAATATTGATTTGATTATAATTTGTATAAACGATTGGATAGAATATCAAGTTTCCTTCTCGTTCTTGTCTTAATCTTTCGAACGAGGAATAGTTTAAGAACAAAACGAATGAAGAAATAAAAATTGATTTAAACATTGAAATCTGATTTCTTCGAAATTTCTTTGTCATATATATTCGATTATATATTTCGAACGAAAATAATATCTGGTACGTCATCTCGATAACAAACATTATGTGAACGAATAGAAACGAAAAAAAAAGGAAAGAAGTACAAAATGAAAATAAACGATATGATCGAATAATATAACGGAAATAAACATATCGATGTAAATGATAGAAAAAACATAAATAACGAGACGAAGGAATCTTCAAATTTCTTTATCGAATATTAAATTTCATCGAATCGAGTATAAAGAAATTCAAAAATAAAAGAAAGAGAGAAGAAAGTAAAATAAGTTCTACAGTGCACGATATTTCTTTCCATTTTGATTTCAAGTCACTATCTTTAATTCTATTTTATCCACTCCTATCTCTATTACCCTTTCTTTCTATTACAAAATAAAAGAGAGAAAAAATAGAATAGAAATCTGCAATAGAATATCCGCGAAACAAAAAGAAAGAAAGAAAGAAAAAGAGAAAAAAGCGAAAAAAGCGAAAAAAGGAAAAGAAAAAGATAAAAACATGAGATAAAGAAGAAGATAAGAAAGAAGAAGAAAAAGAAGAAGAAGAAGAAGAAGAAGAAGAAGAAAATACAATGGCGTAGAACCTAGTAGGCGTCCATCGCAAGCCGCGAAATAAACACTGCGGCCTGGTTTGAGTTGAGTGCTCGAAGCAGGGTTTCAATGTTTTCGAATAAGCGACGAAAATGGAAGGGATGCTAGACAAGAGGATTTGCTATGTAGGAAACCTCCTAGCTTGGTACATGAGCGAACACGCGTACTATGTATTGAAAGACGAGGCTACTCTTCTTTTCCACCTTCTCATCCTCCTCATCCTCATCCTCATCCTCTTCTTCTTCTTCTACTTCTTCTTCTTCCTTTCTTTCTTTCTTTCTTTCTTTCTTTCTTTTTTTCATTCCTTCTTTTCTTTTCTTTTTCCTTTTTTTTTTCTTCTTCTCTTATCCTTACTGGTCGATGCTCTTGCCAAGACTATACACGACGATACTCACGCTTTTCCCTCTTTATCCGAAGACCGAGAGTATTTTCCAAGCACGAAGAAAATCCTACTCGATGGAATACCATTAGGAACTAGGACGAGATTTCGTTGACCCTTTCCTTCATAGTTTTCAGTTCGTTATATGATTTTTCTTATCAATTCTTTCTTTCTTTCTTTTTTTTTGTTTCTTATTTTTGTTTGTTATTTTTGTTTTCTCTTCTTCGTTCCTTTTCTTTTTTTTCTTTTTTTTTATTCTTTCTTTTTCTAGCTCGCTCGTTCGATAATATCGCACTCGTGTAGGTACACATAAGGATTGCTCGAATCATAGTGGAATTTTTTTCTTTAGAAAATGTTGATGGGAATATCGTTAAAACTTTTCCGCAAAATATTCTTCGTTTTGTATCGTATCTGTATTTATGATAAGAGTCGTTTCTTTACGAAAGAAAAGTTTTTCGTGATCTTGTTTTTTTAATCGTTTCTTTTTCCTTTTTTTTTTTCTTCTTCTTTGTTTCAGTCGTCGAATAAGTTTGCGAATGATTGTACAAAAATTCATTAAATTGTCGTAGGATTTATTTATTTATTTTTTTCTTTAAAAAATATCGATTGAATACTTTATTGTTATTTTGTAATCGTTGAATAATTTTATATATTTACAAATAAAAATTTGTATGTTTTCGTTGAAAGATGTTTTTTTTTTAAACCATTAAAAATTATTCGCAAAAGAGGTTTGTTAAAATTCCATCCGTAAATTTCACTTTGTATCTAATAATTAGATTTATAATTAAAAGCAACGAATTTCGATTGAAACGAAACGAATTATTAAACGAGATATTTTATCATTAATAATAATTTCATAATATAACATTCCAACGATCCGATAGATTAATACGATCATTAAATAAATATTACAATTTTTCTATATAGTATCAATATTAATTCGCAACAGAATTAATTCGTGACAAACCAAAATAAAATTATCTATATTAAATCGTCCTTTAATTAACAATATCATCACGATTACATAAAAAGAAAAAAAGGATTAATCGGTCAAAACGTGATTATTAATAATAACAAAATCGAACAAAATCGTGTGCTCATCGTATGCACCGATCCGATAAAATCGAAATCGTAATTAAACGAAATCATGGTCAAACGAAATTGTCAAATGAAACTTCGGTGAAGATCAAAACCCCCTCTCAATTTATCCCCCTTGCTTCTCCCTTCTCCCTTCGCTCAAAAAAGAAAAAAAAGAAAGAAAAAAAAAGAAAAGTCAAAAAAAAAAATACAAATCAGAGAAATCTGTAATTCCATGAAAGCGCACGAGTTTGATTGTTTTCGGATCATCTCTCGTCTGTTTCCCATAGTAGAAGTAGTAGGAAAAAGAGAGAGAAAGAGAAATAGAAAGAGAAAGAGAAAAACAAAAAGAGAAAGAGAAAGAGAGAGAGAGAGAGAGAGACAGAAAGAAAGAAAAAAATCAATCCGACTTTCGAGCATTCATTTGGAACACCTATGTCGGGATTGGCACTCGAAGATCATGGACGAACGGATCGAGAATGACTCTTCTTCTAGGGAGCATAACGCAACGTCGAACAACCGATGATGAGCCATTCTCGTTAGCTTCGAAACGTCGATGCGTGTCCATCGAACTGTCCGAATCATTGAATAGGAGAAAAAGAGACAGATAGAGAGAAAGAGAGAGAGAGAGAGAGAGAGAAATAGATAGATATATGTATATAGATAGATAGATAGATAGATAGATAGATAGAAAGAGAAAAAGAGGGAGAGAGAGAGAGAGAGAGAGAGAGAGAGAGAGAGAGAGAGAGAAGTAAAGGATCGATGGCAGTGATCTCAATGATCCATCGTTGAAGATGAACTAGTAGGATATCTCGGATCCTTCGGTACTCACGTACCGAATATTTCTCGAGTACTCGATTCCCACATTGGACTTCGTCCACATTCGTTATCGTCTCCCTTGTTTTCTTCTTCTTTCTTTATTCCTCTCTCTCTCTCTCTCTCTCTCTCTTTTTTTTAGTACTCGGGATGAATTCCTCTCTCGCACACTTTTTGTACATCGGTCGTACGATAATTGGAGAGGGGTCGACGTGAATTTTCTTCTCCCTTCTCTCTTTTCATGCTTTCTGACTCTTTCTGGTTCTCTTTATATCTATCTTTCTCTCTCTCTCTCTCTCTCTCGCTTTACGTATGTTTTATTTTCTTTCTTTTTGTTCTAATTTTTCTTTTTCCTTTTTCTCTTCTTACCAGACGCCATCACGAACCTTCGCGCTCACTGTCCGTCGGCTAATTGAGCCTCGTTTACCTTTGAGCCGATACCATCGTTTCCCCACCCTTCTTCTTCAACCCTTCTACCTTTCACCCTTCTTCTTTTTTCTTTTTCTTTCATTTTTTTTTAGCCCTCATCTACCTATCTATACTTCCACCGACCACCCATCGTCCTCCTCTCGTTCAATTAGCGATTTCAAATACAAGCACTCTCTCTCTCTCTCGTATTTTTCCTTTCGGGACTCTACATATCATTTTAATCTTGTCCCTTTTGCTCTCTTATTTTTCTTTTTCTTTATGTTTTTTTCTTTTTTTTTTTTTTTTATTGGATATACACGTACGTACGTGTATACGTAATTAAGTAGGTATGTACACTTTATTATATACTTGGAAAAATCAACAATGAAAAAGAAATATTACTAAATTCTATTCGTTGAAAGTGTATCTTATTTAAGGAACGCCCTTAATTTATTCCGATATTTCAATAATTATTTTTTATCCCTCGCGTCGATTTTGTTTTATTTGATTAATTTCGATTTATTATTTGTCTTCTTTTTCCTTTTTTTTTTAATACGTCGAACGTCGATAAAGATTATACGATCGTTGTTGATTATTTTAATCGCATGTACGTTTTCCGTAATTAATTTTGTTTCATATGACACTTTTGAAACATTTCGTAATTCCAAATCGTATTCAAACTTCAGATTAGATTTTCAACATTTTATTTGTTTTTATATCAATAATATAAACTGTATACGTTAAAACAATCAATCTTATTATAGTAATTTATATTGAAATTTGTAATTTCGTTAAAATCGTAATAAATTAATCCTATGCGTTGTATTTCTTATTAAAAAATTGTACAAACTGTATTTTCTTTAGAAATAATTATAAGAAAAAACAACAATTATTGATGTTTAAAACACACATCGTTAGAAAAACAGTAATGACATAAACGTTATATGACAAATTTGAAAAAAAAAAACTTTTATAAGTGAAAGCAAAAAAAAAAAAAGAAAAAAGAAAAGAAGAACAGAAGTAAAAAGAAAAAAACGAAAAGAAAAAGAAGGAAAAAATGTAGATGAAATAAACGATAAATTAAATTATTCCCAAATAAAATAATATACATAACTCACACGAAACAAATTTCATGCCCAAACGAAACGATTCTAAAAAGATCGATATAATCCTAAAAAAAAAAAACTTATATAACAATTTACATACCTACATATAAATACCTAATTGTATAACATTACGTACATATTACATATAAATGTACTTACACTTACATATGAAACTTCGAAACCTCTTAAATTTATAAAATCTTACAAATGACAATACAAAAAAGGAAAAAAAAGAGAAATACAAATTCGAACGATCGTGTCGAACGAGAGTAACGAGATATTCGAGTAAGATGGTAAAGAAGAAAAAAGGGAAGGGTTTGAAGGGAGGGTTGTTGGAAAAGGGATATGAGATTGAATGTAAGAGTATCGTGCAACAACTGAACAAACGTCGTTAATTTATTCGAATAACGTATGTATTTGTGTATGTATATATGTATGTATGTACGATTTGGATCCCTCGATCGAGCGAAAATGCGAGCGTAACTTTTGTTAAGTGGACGCGATCGTACGGTTCCTCTTTTTATCTCCTTTTCACGAGACCCTTGTCTCGTCGTCGCTTATTTACGGTCGCGCCGGCCATTCTCGTTCGTATACGAAATTACTGGACTGTGTGCATGCCCGTGAAAATACCCCTCGTAAATAAACTCCCAGCCTTTTTCGAAGATTCGAGAGATCGTTTCGAGTCACGCTCCAAACTAAAATCTCACTTTTCTTTTCCTTTTTTCTTTTCTTTCCTCTTTTTTTTTCTCTCTTTTTTTTTCTTTTCTTTCTTCTTCTTCTTCTTCTTTTATTTATTTATTTATTTATTTTTTTGATTATTTCTTTGTCGTCGTGTACGTCTTGGTTTCTTTTCTTTTTGGTTTTCTTATTCACTTTTAAGTTGTTCGAACTCACAAGAGTCGCGCAATTCTATCGTTGATAAGAATTAATAATTATCGTAAATTTGTTATTAATAGCGTATTTATGAGATATTAATAGGTATTTTATATATAGTAAATAAATATATATATATATATATGATGTTATTAATAATAATGCGTGTATGACGTTTATATGATATTTCATTAAATTTATGTATATAATATCAGTATGATATTTGTAATATTAATGAAACATATATAATATTATGAAATATAATATGTGTTTAATAATGGTATATGTACATAGTATATATGTATATATGATATTATTAATAATATTTATGCACATCAAATATACATATATATGTATATGATGTCTATAATATAATTACTATAATAATAGTTATGCAAAATAAATGTATGTATATGAAATGTGTATATTAATATTATTAATATATATATATAAAATATTACTAATAATTGTGTATAATATATATTTACATATATCTATGTGTTAATTATATCTAACACATATATAAATAATTTTTATAAAACCACTACATTTTTTTCTCATTCAATCCTTGTATATCTTTGATTTTATCAAGAAAGGATCTTTCTATATCCTTTGATAACGATAACAATAAAGAAAAAAAAAGAGAAAAAAGCAGAGAAATAAAACAAAAATTTGATTATTCCGATTACTGAAAAGTCGACGATCCGGATAGATTATGTAATATAATAAAATAGTGACGGTCCGTATATCATACGAAATATATCAACGTAGAAAACTTTTCAATTATAAACACTTCACAGGTTATACGAGAAGGGAGCCTGCTGTTTCCTCGTTGACTCGCATCCGTCCTTTCGAAAATACGCGAAAACTTGGCCCGGCTTAGTCTGAAAGGCTATCGTTTGTCTTCCTAAAGTTTTGCACGACAGCTGGCCTCTCTTTACGGGTCGAAGAACACCGGAAACGTTTTCATGGACGGGTTAATCGATCGCATCGGTGTGAATGATATCACTGCAGAGATCTGCACAACAGATAAACCAAAATAAAGACTTTTACGCTTCTCGCGATTACATGCAGATAGGTATATACGAAAAAAAAGAGAGAAAAAAAAAGAAAAAAAAAGGAATAACAATAAAAATAAAAAACAAGAAAAATCAGAAAAAAATCAAACAAAAATAAAATGAAATACAAGCGAAAGCAAAACGATCGACATACGTCGCGTCGAAAGGAAAGAAAGAGAAAAAAGATTGTTTCGAAATGTGTGAAAAAATTTCTGAAAAAGTTTGAGGAATTTTTTTTTTTTCTTTTTTTTTTTTCGAAGAACGATAAAAAGAAACAAAAAAGGAAAAGAAACGTCTCGTCGAGAGAACTTTCTTCTCTTTTTATTTTCGTGTTTATTATATTTTTTCTGTTTTTCTTTTTTCTTTTTTCTTTTTCTTTTTCCCTCTCGAACAAGTAACATTTTTTGGTAACGAACTTAACTTGATTAAAGGAACTTTGAATCCATTGCATTTTCTACGTAAATCATGTTTGAAAGTGAAAAGTCGACGGTGTTATTTTCAATTAATGGAGTTTCTTTCGATGCGGTTCGCTTTTCAGAAAATATTTTTTCTTTCTTTTTCTTTTTTTTCCTTTACATGTTACGTTACGTTTTTTACGTTCACCCATTTATTATTACTGGGATTTTAATTTTAATTAGAAATGTGTTTTCGGGCGTTACTTCTTCAAAACAAGTACCTAGTTACATACGCATATAACACACATATACACACACATAAATACATATATATATATATATACATATATATATAGGGATATATGTATAGTATATTACGTGTTAACGTTGCACAACATTACGTTTTTTGTCTTTTACAAAATGTACGATCGTACCTCTCGAAAAAAAGTCAATTTTTCATCAGTATTTACATCGAAACATAGGACTTTTAATGACGAAATCGACGTACTACAAAACGTGTAGGATAAAAGAAAATTTTACAACGCTGATTTTTCGTAGAATTTAATATAAACGAAAAATAAATAAACAATATCATACGATGTTTCGAACAGTAGAGTTCCAAAATATCGTTTGACGAATTTCGAAGGTTACACGTCAGTTGTAATTACTTTGAAAATTCGCTTTCTTCAACTAATAATAATAGTAATAATAATAATAATAATAATTCTAAAACTAATACTAATACTAACAATAATACTAATGTATTAAAAAAGTATATAAAAAGAAATATAATGACAGGAATACGTTTGTAATTAGCAATATTTTTGATTACATTGAAAAAATAGAATATATGCATTTAACATATATTAACAAAAATATATATATATATTAATTGTTAAAAAATGTTACATATTTTCTTTTTATACACGAGAGAGGAATCATTATAAATTCTAATCTATTAATGATAATGTACAATACGTATATCAATAGTATACTATTAGTAATATTAGTAGTAAAATAATTAAAGATATTTAAAAATAAATTTACAACAAAAAAAATGAATGAATGTTGAAAAACAATCTTTGAAAACGCATTCACATTGAATATATCAATAATTTAAAAATAAATTACTAATATAGTTAATACGAATGCGTACGTATATATATATATATATATATATAAAAAGAATTACGTTGGAATAAAAAAAAAAAGAAATTTTTGATTGCTCGTCAAAACGTGACGGGTCTACAAATGCCATTTCCATCTCGTTTATGTCCTGCATCACATTCTATTTGAGGTGCAACTATGATGGCTCCTAAAGCAAAGTCTTCTGGGACGCCTCTAAAAGCTACATCAAAAGAAGAAGGCATTTTCGTCGTTTCTTCGTCGTTCTTTTTCTTCGTATTTATAAAATTCGTTGTTAAGAGTAAAGGTGATATAGTAACAGGATATTCAGTCAATTCTCCATTTATTAACATGATTGCAAAGAAACTACCCAGCAAGGATTTCATACTCCTGAAATAAAAAAATATTTTTACGATCAAGTAAATGAATGTAACAAAATTTCTAGTAGATTTAATAATCGGATTTAATAATCGAAAAAAGAATTTGTGTATATATATTTATATATGTATGTATATAAATATTATATCAATAAATAAATAAATAAATAATTATATCAATAAATAAAATTCTTGAAAAGACTTTATAAAAGAAAAGTGATCTTTTTTATATTCATTTATTTAAAGAAATAACGTTATTATAAAGAATTATATATATATGTATTATAATTTTGTTTTAGTTAAAAACATTAACGTAATCATATCTTTTGTTTTATTTTTAATAGGATATAAATATCATTTAATAAAATATATATATATATATATATACCTTATACACAAATAAAAATTTCCATTATAAATAACATATATGTATATATATATATATATATATATAAAGTGAAAATTTTGATTCTCTTTAATTTATTTCTCTCTTTTCTTTTATTAAAAATTTTTCTTAAACACATCGATGACGATAATTTTATTATTATAATAATTAACAAAATAGTCGATTCGAATACTTACCTTTCAGTTAGAATATCAAATATTTTTCAAACTCGTACAACGAATCAATCGATGATGAACGATTGATCGTAATAAAAAAAAAATCTTTGTAAAAACATAGAAAAAGAAAATCGTGCCACACGGATGAAAAGTTCGCGTTCGCTTGTATAAACAAATCTTTTCATTGAAGAAGATTTTAATATCGATCTCTTACTTATACTCATCGAAATAGCTACGATCACGTAATATTCGTCGTTCTTCATATGTCAAAAGATGACATAATAGTAAATCATTTCCGTGAATCCTGTTACGAAATCATGTGTCCTTGTATATATATATATATATATATATACATATGTTTGTATATACGTGATAAAGACAAGTCGAATATAATCAACTAATCTTAATGATCATCTTGATCGTTATTAGTAAATCTTCATTTATCAGTACGAACGTAAATAATATAGAAAAATATAAAAAAATAATATATAAATAATATAGAAAAATAATAGAGAAAAATAATATAGAAATAAACACGTAAATTCGCAAATTTTCGTTTTAATAATGATTATTCTTCTTATTATTTGAAAATGATATCACGAAACGTTATACATAAAAATATCATAATAAAACATCAATAAAACAAGTTTCCTTTGGAGTAATACACTCACAAACACGTTTGCTATACGACGAGTTGTTTCGTTCAATATCGCAATGATCAATCTGCGGAATATGTTAGAACCTTCGACGTAATTCAAACGTACGTGGCAACAAACAGAAAATGATGTAATCAGGAAACACGCAATCTAAGGTAAGTATTTACCTTAGAGTTTATAAATACGATCACCGTTCAAATGGAAAGACAGATCGTTCGTATTTCTGTCTATAGTGAGAACAACGATATCGATCTTCCGTGATATATAATATATAATTCAATTATTTCGAATAAAACGAAACAAATCGAAATATTTGAATCATCTTACTTCATGTAAGTATTTTATTTAGAGTAATTTGGAATATATTGATATAAGTGATGTATGATAATATTACGCAATTTTCGTATAACGATTAGTTAGTTAATTAAACCGTCGATTATTCATTGTACAAAATGTCCTTCGGAAAAGAGAAAAAAAAGAAACGCCGAGATCTTTTCTAAGAACAAAAGCTATTATTTCGTAATTCTGCGATAAGAATCGACATGCCTGTTTCTTTTTTTCTTTTTTTTTTTCTTTTTCATTAATTTGCATGACTTTCAGATACTTGCAAATAATTCAATAAATTCTTTCTTGCACTTTTCTTTTTCTCTATTCATCTACAACTTCGATCTAAGGAAAGACAAATATTTGTAAAAATTTACGATTTATTTGGCGATTAAAAATCAAAAATGATAAAAGAAAAAAGTAATACTTTTTCTTTCTCTTTAGAGAAACTTAGTGAATTAAGTTTTGAAATAATGTGATTGATATATCAATAAAATATAGATAAATATATTTAATACACCGTTTTCCTTTCTGTTGAAAAAAAAAAGACAGGAAAAGAAAACAAGAAAAGAAAAACTGAATGAAAAATGAGATCGCTTTAATTACACCGACTTAAAATCATAAAAATCGTGTGTCTAGTTTCACGTAGCGTGCAGGCACTCTCCACACTTAGGAATTTCTGTCTCTTAGCGATGTTGCAATAAGTATACCTGGAAGGTCCTATGCACATCTCGAAACAATTTCATTAATTCTCGAAAAATAAAAATAATCTCGTACGATCGAAGGACTCAAGAATTGTCGATAACAAGGATCTAGACTCTACTATGCTTTAAGAAAAGATCCAAAACTTGGTCGGATCTGGTTTCGTTCATAAAATATTGTAATCAACGAAAAAATTCTTTCTCTGTCGTTAATAATTGACCGAACGCATGATCGATATCGAACTGATGCACGTTTCGAAAAATATCGTTCGATGGTAGATCTTCGAAACGCGCATCGATGCGAATTTTTGGAGTCGCCTGTCATCAAAACCTCGTCCGATCCTCAAAGACTCTTGGTGGGGAACGTCGTATTTAAATAATACCGCAACATCGACTCTCGACATTTACGATGAAATTCTCGACACATATTGGCGAACGCTCGTCTCATCGTTTAACGTCGACATTCTCGTTTCTCGTGAAATACACAGGACAATACCGTTATGCTACAGTTCGAGCAATTTTCGAGTCTCGTCGAGCTCTTATCGAGCTCTCGTAAATAAAACGACAACGCGACGACGTAGTGACACCTGAACGCTCAGAGAACTCATCGGGAAAGTATCGGACGACGTTCGAGTAACTTCAAACGATGTAACGATCCGTTTTCCTCGAGTACAACTAATTGTTTCAGTCGGAAGACGCCGTCATATCGGATAGCCATTTCGACGGCCATCGATCGACTCATTTGCAAGTACACGGGTTATCCTGTGTCAGGATTAGAGAGCAGGACGTTAGTGATCGGAGATCATCAACGAAACAACCTTGTCACCGAGTAGAATCTACTACGGTACTTTAGAACCCAACAAACGGTATTCTCAAGTATAGTAGGATATACTTGTTAGAAAAGGATCTGTTGCATGCAACGAGAGACAAACTTCTAACGATTACCGAGTGCACTTAACGTTCGATAAAAATTTCATCTTTTATCATTCATATTTTGATCAATGACGTGAATGTTTCCAACAAACCATTAACTCTCAAAAACGAAGACTCAGTGAATCGATTTATCCGAATTTAATAAATCGATAAATGAAAGTAAATGAAACTATAAATAACGATTATTATTAATTATGGTATATGTAATATTTATAGATTTTTTATTGAAATTGATGATATGTTTTTTGACTGAACACTCTTCGTCTATTATCGAAACATTACATCTTGACTATTTTTACTTTCCGGCTTCGTTCGATTTTCTAAATGCATTTATCTAAATCTATTTCTACTTTATAACATCGATTTTTTTTCTGTTCCGTGTTTAAGCATAAGAGTTATTTTTCTAAATATTTATTCGTTTGTAAAAGTAATATTGTATATGTATGAATATGTAATCTTGTTTTAGTTAAAAACAAAGCATAACGTAATCTTTATATATTTTTAATCTATATTTAGATATAAATATGTATATATACATATATAATTTTTTTATACATAAATAAAATGTTCTATATTAAAAATATACATATGTACATACACATATACACGAAGTATGGAAGATGAATATATTACTTCTATACGATTATTCCTTTTTCCTTTCTCTTTTTAATTAAAGGAACTTCATATTCAAAGGATTTTAATATTATTGATAAAAACTACATACATACGCATACACACACTCATGTAATTTTGCTTTAGTTAAAAACAAAGGATAATATAATCTTTATATAAATTTTTAATATAAAGTTTAATATAAGTTTTTAATATAAATGTTAATATATATATATATGCTTCCTTTAAACATAAATAATATTTCCTGTCATAATTATCATATATATGTATTTATACGCGTACATACACACACATATATATATATATATACATAAAATGAAAATTTTATTCTTATTCAATTATTCTTTTTTTTTGTTTTTTTTTTGTTTATTAAAGAATCTTCTTATTCAAATATTATTAAAAACAAAATGATTGACTCGTAAACTTTCAATAACAATTTTAAATAGCTTCGTGGATAGAATAACTTCGAGCGATCAATGATACGCGATTGATTCTAATAAAAAAAAATCGTTCGAGAAACTTAGAAAAATCGTATTACGTATCCGATTCGTTAGGAAGACTTATAATAAACAAGTCTTATCATTGAGAAAGAAAACTTTATCAATCGTTAATTTATACTCTTCGAAAAATCTACGATACGATCACATGATATTTGATTTTCTTGCAAGTGTTAAAAAGACATAATAATAATTAACGTTTCCATGGATATTATTACGGAATCACGTATTTATTTATTATACAATTGAGATAATAATCGATAATAATAATCGTTTCTCGCATTTACGAGTTTCTTCGATTTAATGTATCTTTAAAGATAATGTAAGAATATAAAAAAAAAAAACGTTAAACACGTGAAAGTTTTAATGAATCCATCAACATTAGCAGATAAATTGAAATTTAATATCAAGTTGAGATCACATAGACAGATATTTGATAATTCAATTAAAAATTTCATATCAGAAATTTTATATTTTATACAGTTTTGACGAGGAAGCCATTCGTTTACATCCTACATATTTACTTTCGACAAATTGTCTTATCGTCAATCGCATAACACGATCAATCCGAAAGAAACATATCTTAATGTTTTTCTCTTTTCTTTTATTTTTGTTTTGTTTTGTTTTTTTTTTCTTTCGAACGAACGGTATAATAAGCTATAAATGGTGTAATCATGTGACGTCTACGAGTTTATAAACACTCGTCGTTGAACTGAAATGGAAGGACAAATCGTTCATTCGTATTTCTCAACGGCAAGGAACAACAGTATAATCGATTTTATAATCGGAAGAGTATTATTCGTATTATTTGTTTTAAAAAATTGTTTACAAAATTTCTTTTGAATCGTCTTAAAAAATTAGTTCTGAAATATGCAAGTACGTACGTGAGTGATCGATAAGCGATCGATGAAATATCACATTATTCTTGAAAATGATTAAAAGCGCGGATCGTTCGTTCGTGTTAATTGATCAATTTTATGTCCGTCGGATAAAAGAAAGAAAAAGAAAAAGAAAAAAAACGAAAGAAAGAAAGAAAGAAAAAAAGAAAGAGAATAACGTGGATCCCTTCCAAGAACAAGATTTATCATTTTCTTATTCTACGAAAAGGAAGAGTCAGCATGGGTTTTATCTCAATCATTAGCACGATTCTAATATGCATAATTTTTGCAACGATCACGTTACAAGCTACTATCGTTAATAGAAGAATTATTGAGAAACGGAAAACAGCAATAGGATATACATTTTATCCTTAAATAATTATGGTACTAACGATGTTACGTTCATCTGGAAAAAAATACCATTCCGTTGGGTAAATGTCAGAAAATAAAAATTATCATTTTTCGAAACGATCGTAAAAAGCACAGATTAATTTTATGTCCTTGTATAATACTTTTAAAAACACGTTCTTGCATAATATTTTTCTTTAAATTAGAATAAGAATATATTGTTTTTGGCTATTTTTTAATTTACATTATATTTCCATTATAATGATCGATCGATCGTAGTTTTTTATTCGTACGAATAAGAACGTACGTATAGCGTTTGTAATAGTAATAATAATTATTTCGAAAAGAAAGAATTGTTTTTGTTTCGATAAATATCATTTTCATTCGTATAATCGTCAATTCGTAAAATCATGTTTATTCATATCATTTTATATCATCTAATTGAAACAAAATGATTTATTTTTTATGAATGAACGATTGAAAAATATTTGATAATATTCGTGTGATCAAGCGTGTTTTTCTTTTCTCTTTTCCTTTTTTCTTTTTTGATTAAGGAATAAAAAAAAAAATATTCGGATTAGCGCGTCAGATACCGATTAAGTATTAAAAAGAGATATTGAATGATACCGAGAATTCAATCGTAAATTTAAAGCATACTTATACGTGTAAATATGTATGATTTATGAACATTGTGTCGTTACATTGTCAACCTATTAGATTTGATATGCAAAGAAATGATGAATAATTCAATACTAATTTTTTCGTATTTTTCCTTTTTTTCCTTTCTTCTTTTTTTTTGTACTTTTTAAAACTTTTACTCAAAAAAACAAAAAATATTTATCCTTGAAATTTCATGATTATTTGTCGATTAAGATATTACGACGATTCGTAATTAGAAATTACAAAAATAAAAAGAAAAGAGAAGAAAGGTAAAAATGTTTATTGATGATCGTTAAAATCATTAAGTTTAGTTTATGCAACTTGTAGTCGCTTCTCTTTACGATTACAAAATTGCATCTCTAAACAGTTTTCTCAAATATAGTGGGGTATAGTCACTATAAAAGGATCTGTTGGATGAAACGATAGACAGATCTTTCTAACGATTTGCCAAGTGTTTATTTAACGTTCAGCAAATATGAAATCTTTCGTTCTTTATTTCGTCACGTTTTTATTAATGATGTCACCATTTTTAACAATGGCTCATCCATTGGGTATCAAGGGCGATGAATTACTTAATATATCGAAAAATGGAACCTCGGTCAAGTTGCCTGAAATTGATTTGTCCGAAGTAGGAAGTTTACCAGGTGACTTACTCAAACGTAAGTTTAACAATAGATAAGAATTATATTAACTAAAGTGAACACGATATTTATATTAATTGAACCTCTTTTTCTCTATCTCTCTTTCTCTCTTTCTCTGACTCTAATCATATATTTTTATTGATAATGTTAGTACCTACTACACTGATTTCTGGATCGGATATGAAGTGTCCTGATAATCAAAAAAAAGATGATAATGGAAACTGCCGTGACTCAGTAGAATAAGATGAAAAATCGATCATTGATCCATTAGGTAATTATAATCTCTGATAAAATAAATCAACCAATGATTTTTCGTCAATTTCGGATATATACTTTTTTCTTTTCTTTTTTTAAGGTTCGTCAAACATTGTCATGGAAAGAAAGAAAGAGGTTCGTTTGGAATTTTCGATCAAAGTTTCTTGAGGATATATTTCTTCGAAATAAATGATAAATTCTTTAATATAATACAGTTTTGTGAAATAAAAATGTACATGAATATTTGCAGATAAATATGTCCAAGTAAACATATGTCTGTATACTTGATCGAAATTTTGTTATCCAACTTGTTTCCCTCGAGTTAATTTACACTTCCAAAAGTTTAATGTTACAATTATTGATTTTTTTCTAAATAACATTGTTCGTGAATGCATATACTAATCTCGAATTATTCAAGTCATTTCAAATGCAAGGAAATATGTTTCGAGTTTGTGGTAGGAGAAGCTACGGCGTAATATAATATATATTAAAATAATATATATATATATACATATATATTATTGTAATAAAAATCAAAACACGAGCACGTTTCCATGCTATCTATGAGATAGAACTACCAGTGCTATCTTTTTCTTTTTCTTTTTTTGAAGTTCCTTTCGCTCAACTATTCCACTTTATATCATTATTATTACTACTATTATTAATAATAATAATAATAAAAATAAGAAATAACGATAAGAACAATATGTGAAAGTAGAAATATATACTTCAATATCCTAAACATGATTTATATTTTACATTATATTAATGAAGATAATGATTCATATAATGAACAAAATAAATTTAAAAGAAAAAACATTTTTTCTTCTTTTTAAAATTTTCATATCAAACTTACATATATATGTATATGTATATATATATATATATATATATAAATCATACTTCTTATTTTACATGTATCAATAATATTACTTTTTCATCACGCATTTGTTCTATCCCAAGAACAAGTGTTTACTATTTGTAGTTCGTATCCTTGAACGATACTACGTATCATAGAAACACTGTGAGATTCTTACGTCATCATCGACAAAAGATATAAACATGAGAGATCGAAAAAGAAATGAGTTCAGTTTACAAACGTTAACTATACCGTAGTACACGTTAGAATCGATCGTTACGTAGAACCGATAAGAGCTTGTACACCGATACGATCCGAGTGTATATGATAATGGTGGTACTGATAGTGATGGTGTGGGATACAAATGATGTTGAAAGAGTGGGAAAAGGAGTGAAGAAGGATGTTACGATATTCGTCAGTTTCAATTGTAGTTCATATTTCGTCCTCGTACTTAAACTGTGTCGTTTAAATCGTACACGTTTTCAATACGACATACCAAGGCGAAAATTAACGAGTGACCTTGAGAAATTTAAATGTAACATGGACACACCTCCGGACCAATGAAGAGGATCGGATTTTCTTCCCACTTTTTTTAAACTTTTCTGCTATCACCATTAACGCTATCCTTCTTCTCCTTCTCCTTCTCCTTCTCCTTCTTCTCCTCTTTGTCCCCCCCATCTATCCCTCCCCATCAACCCCTACCACTTCCTCCCACCCTTCTTCTTCTTCTTCTTCTTCTTCTTCCTACTCGACTTACGTAGACCTTCCCTTTCTCTCTCTCTCTCTTTTTTTTCTTTCTTTGTTATCAGAAATTCGTCGGGTATTCCTAGCGTATTGGAAATCGAGAGAACAGTTTTAGACGGTCTTTTATCGAAGACACGTTCGAATAATTGTGAACGGAGAGGATATATCTGATTAGTGTTTTTATTGGATTAAAAATATTCTCAAGTCGACGATCGAAAAGATTCCATTTGTGCTGATTTATTTTTATTCGTAAGGATAAAGGATAGTTGGGATTTTGAATAAATAGAAGAGCGATTGATTGGACAAAAATTGACGATAAAGATCTTTCGAAATAATGGAGTAAATAGTAGGGTATTGTGGTAAAATCTATAAAGTAAATAATTATATTGGTTTCTTACTGAGTATTATTGAATTTATTAATATCGATTATTTATGTTCTTCGAATGGATCCGGAAAGAAACGTTTTTTTTTTGTAACGTCGTACGAAAAATTTTATAGATCTTATTAATCTACGATTCTTCATTTTTTATACAAATGAAAACTGTCGTTTTTGTTATTACGGATATGTGACATTATCGGTTGAACATATTATTTTGTATTGTTAGTTTAATTTCGACAATTGTATATTTTAGTTGCGTATGCGTTGGGTGGATGTGATTATGGAAGTGTAATTTTGCTTTCGTCAAGAAATGAATGTAATGTAATCCTTTTATATTTTGAATTTTTATGTTTTTAATTGAACGCGCGCGCACACACATACACACACATACACATACGTATATATATATATTTATTTCTATTTTTTATCCATATACATATACGGTCATTTTATTCCTATTTAATTATTCTCCTTTCTTCTTTTTTTCTTTTTATTTGAATCAAAAAATCTTATTTTAATTAAATAAAGAATTTTACTTAATTAAATGATATAATTTAATAAAGAATTTTATTTAATTAAGTAATTTGATTTAACAAAGAATAAATTTAATAATTATAATTATTAAAAAATTGATCACGTTTACAAACTTCAATAACAATTTCCATTGTTTTCTAGAATCAGATTATGAATCGATCGATCGATTTTATTGATCAGCAATAGATTTTTGATATTTTTAATCGAATACAGTTACGTATATATATTTTATATACTTAAATATAATTGTTCTTAATAAATATCATCCACATATATATAAGCGTATATGCATATATAAAACAAAAATTTTCATCTTGTTCATTTATACCGCCCTAGTTCTTCTTTTTTAATTAAATAATTTCCTTATTCACAAAATTCTAATATTATTATTAAAAAAAAATGATTGACTCGTGTAACTTTTATTAACAATTTCAAATGGCTTATCCCGGATCGGATCAAAAATCGATCGACGATACGCGATTGTTTCAAAAAAGAAAAAAAAAAGAAAATAGAAAATCGTTAGAAAGAACATAGAAAAATCCTATTACGCAGACGATATATAGGTACGATTTAAAAACAAGTCTTTTCACTGAAGAAGAAAAGAACACGTGATCGATACTAACACATATAGAAAGAGCAACGTTTACGTGATATTGAAACTTTGTTGAAGGTGTAATACTACATAATAAGTTAACATTTCCATGAATATTGTATTATGAGGAAATATCTAATATGTATTATGTAATGGAGATAATAATCGAACATGACGAATTAAATCTCTCACATGTTTCAATTTATCGATTTATAATGTATGTATCTTTGAAAATAACGAAAGGAATTTAAATCGTGAATTCGTTAAAACATTTTTCATAATAAATATAAAATTTCTATATTCGTTGCTTCAAACGAACAAAAAAAAAAAGAAAAAAGAAAAGGACGAAAAGAAAACAAAATTTATGATAAACAGTGAAATCAATCTTATCGAGGAAGAAATAATTGTTTACTATCGTATTTCGAGAAGTTCTATCGTCATCATCGCAATATAATCAATCTGTGTAATATTTTTTGTTGTTTAGAATCTAAGGTAACGCTGTGTATAATCATATATCGTCTAGTTTATAAATACGAACAGTGGAAGCAGCGAAACGCCAGAACGTACTTATATCTCAACGATAGATACAACGATATCGATCTTGAGAGATCATTGGATTATTATTTTTTTATCATCTTAGTTCATCGTAGTTGTGAGTAATAAGTTTCTAAGAAAACACTATGTATTCTCTCGTAAATGATTGAAAACGTGTAACATGCGTTCGAATAATTTCAATGAATTTTGTGCCTTTTAGATAAAAAAAGAAAACAATAGGAACGAAAGAACGAGAAAAATTAATAAGATAAAATAAAAACGAAACGAAGAAAAAAAATAAAGAAAAGGGTAGATCTCTTTCGAGAAACACAAGTTATTATTTTGTGTGTCACAGGATAAGAATGGACATGCGTTTCTTTACGATCATTAGCATGATTTTCATGTGCATCATTATTGATTCGATCACGGCTCAAGTTACCGATAAAACTAATAATGAATCTATGAAAACCACGTATCAAGGATATAAATACCATGGACGACATGGAGGCCATGCAGCTAGACCTCAAATAATTCATGGACCAATTATACCATGTCCAACAGGACAACAACATGATCCGAATGGTAAATGTAGGAATGTAGTATAATTTTTGAACAAACTTATTTATGCAATAACGATAGCTCGTATTTTCAATTAAATATAATATAGAATTGATTGGAATTAGTTGGAGAATATAATATACCACGTGTATTGTTTTTCTCAAAGTTAAGAAGTTTCAAATACGTGAGATAAAGCTAGATTTATGTAATTGCGTTAGACGAGTCAATCAGTCGCAACAACATATTTTTATAATACTGTGTATACTTATATATTCATATACGTGTTTACGTTAGTAATGATTGTTTCGTAAGAAAATCAATTTTTTCTTTAAATTACGCAATATTACGTATTATCCCAGTTAATAATTCTAATCATAGCTCGAAACGTTAATACCTCGATTGTAATGAAATAATTTATTTTAAACGAATAAATGATTAAAAAAATGTAACGATATTCGTATTATTAAGTGTTTTTTTTTTGTTTTTTCTCTCAACGAAAAAATAAAAATAACTCTGATTAAATAATAAAAAAAAATACTGGAGAATGTAATCGTAGACTTAATAGACTTATCTGGATACGTATGTGTATTGATCGAAGGTAAAAATATTTTATGTATGTGTTCGTTGCGTTATTATTAGATTCGATATGAAAATAAAAGATGAATGAGAATGCATTTTACCTTGCGTTATTTTTCTCATACAACTTTTATTTCGAAAAAGACAAAATTTCTGTTAAAAATTTCGTGATGATTTATTTATTAATTTAACATTCCATGATTCATTTGATGATTCAAAAACAAAAAAAAAATTAATGCTCGAACGTTATACGAAAGAGAGATAAACAATTTGTTTTCTTAAAAATTTAATTAACGCGTAAATAAAATATAAATAAAAGTTGCGACTCAATTCTCTTTTTTCTCGTTTAAAAATAGAATTGAATGAGAAATGAGATCGCTTTAATTACACCGACTTAAAATCATAAAAATCGTGTGTCTAGTTTCACGTAGCGTGCAGGCACTCTCCACACTTAGGAATTTCTGTCTCTTAGCGATGTTGCAATAAGTATACCTGGAAGGCCCTATGCACATCTCGAAACAATTTCATTAATTCTCCAAAAATAAAAATAATCTCGTACGATCGAAGGACTCAAGAATTTTCGATAACAAGGATCTAGACTCTACTATGCTTTAAGAAAAGATCCAAAACTTGGTCGGATCTGGTTTCGTTCATAAAATATTGTAACCAACGAAAAAATTCTTTCTCTGTCGTTAATAATTGACCGAAGGCATGATCGATATCGAACTGATGCACGTTTCGAAAAACATCGTTCGATGGGAGATCTTCGAAACGCGCATCGATGCGAATTTTTGGAGTCGCCTGTCATCAAAACCTCGTCCGATCCTCAAAGACTCTTGGTGGGAACGTCGTATTTAAATAATACCGCAACATCGACTCTCGACATTTACGATGAAATTCTCGACACATATTGGCGAACGCTCGTCTCATCGTTTAACGTCGACATTCTCGTTTCTCGTGAAATACACAGGACAATACCGTTATGCTACAGTTCGAGCAATTTTCGAGTCTCATCGAGCTCTTATCGAGCTCTCGTAAATAAAACGAGAACGCGACAATGTAGTGACACCTAAACGCTCAGAGAACTCATCGGAAAAGTATCGGACGGCGTTCGAGTAACTTCAAACGATGTAACGATCCGTTTTCCTCGAATACAACTAATTATTCGAGTCGGAAGATAGTAGTACATCGGGTAACCATTTTGACGGGGATTGATCAATTCATCCGTACACGGGTTATCCTGTGTCAGGATTAAAGAGCAGGATGCGAATGACCGAAGATCATTCACAAAGCATTCTCGTCACGAGCAGAATCCAGCAGAGACTACGTCATAACGCAACAAACGGTATAATTCAAGTACAGTAGAATATACTTGCTACAAAAGGATCTCTGTTGCAACTAGAGACAAACGTCTAATGATTACAAAGTGCACTTAACGTTTGATAAAAATGAAATCCTTTCTTTCTTTCTTTTTTTCGTTTTTATACGTCTTTTATCAGCAGCGTCACTATTTCTCAACAACAAACGATTAATTACCAATAACGAATAATCTGTCGATCGATCTAAAGATTGAAACATACTCATTTCACCTCAAATTGATTTATTCGAGTTATTTAATTAAATGATGGTAAATCGTACTATAAACAACGATTATATTAATTAATTTATATTCCGTTAATCGATAATCGATAATATACTTTTATTAAATGTTTATCCTGTTATTATCATCGAGATATATTATATCGCTTTTAGAAGAATATAATCAACTTGAGGTTGTTATTTTTACTATAATTTCTTTTCTCTTTTGGCTTCTTTCAATACATGTATATAAAAAGAAATTACGCGAGATTAATAAGAAAAAGAAATATTTGATTGTTCGTTATATTACAACGGGATTGCATTTGCCATTTTGGTTCTTGTTTATATTATATTCCATTATTGGTGGCAAAATTATGGCGAATTTCATGGGTTGTACTATATGCCAACGGTGTGGTTGGTATTTGGGTTGGTGACATATACGTTAGTTTGTAGTTCGTAGATCTACGGACCGGTTGAAACATAGGTATTGTTATTTTCTTGTCCTTATCTTCCATCTTTGCACCATTCGTCGTCAATAATACCGCTGATGTGGTTACAACAAGTCGTATCAATTCTATGTTTACAAGAACGATTACAAAGAAACTGGTTAGCAACGATTTTCAAAAATATCCTTGTACGTCTATATAAAAACTTACGAGTCAATTCAAAAAAATATATATATATGAAAAAGGATATATGTATAAGTGACGTCAATAAAATTTTTGAAATTTAAAAATCGATATATAAATATATTTCTTTTTTGGATGTAAATAAAATTTTTTATCATAAATATCACAGAAATAAATACACACATATACATATATATGTATATATGTATAAATTTTATATATATTCATATATTCCTTTTTTTTTTTTAATTCAACATTTGAACGATTCAGAATATAATTATTAATATAAAATTTAATGTGATGATTAATATAAAATGTAATATTAATATAAAATATAATTATTAACGAAATTATTTGTCTCGCATATCTTTCGGTAACAATTTCAAATAGTTTTTAGAATCAAATGATCGATCATCGATCGATCGATGACGAGTCATTATTCGTAATAAAAAAAAAATCGATTTGAGAAACGTAGAAAAATCTTATTACCTAGGCGATGCGTTGCAAATGATACAAGCAACTTTTCATTGAAGAAGAACCTGTGTGATCGATTTTTTTATACTTTTCGAAGTAGCTATGATCACGTGATACTTGACATTTTTTTAAGGTACCAGTAATTAACATTTCAATGAATAAATATAAAGGAATCTTGCGTGTATCAGTATACATATTATCAAGACAAGATGAATATAATTAATCGAATCGTTTTTAGCATCTATGAATTTTACTGTATTTTTCAAAACAATATATCCAATATAAACGTGAACATGATGCATATCAGATTTCTTTCCGATTGAAGTAACAACGATTTTATTATCTACTCTCGCATATTTTTTTTTTTTTTTTTTTTTCTTAACGACACCTTAAATCAAGAAGAATGAAGAAAAAAAATAAAAAGAATTAATTCGTTCGTATAATAATGATTTTCGATTTCGTATAACCACAAAAACACACGTACACATTCGTTTTAATAATGAATGATATTCGCATTAAATATAATTTTAAACGTTGAAACGTGAAGATATCGGGAATTTCAAAATTTATGCATAATGAAGAAAAGAAAGAAAGAACAAATAAAGAAAAGAAGAAAAAAGATCTATAATAAATAATGAAACCAGTTTTATCCAAGAAGGAACATTTGTTTACTATCGTACTTCGAGAAATTTCGTGTTTCGTCGATATCGCATAATAATCATTCTGAAAAATATCATTCAATGCATCGAATTTAAGGTAATCTTGTATATAATGACGTAATCGTGAAATATCTTCTATAAATACGAACACTGGGACCAGCCAAACGCCAGAACGTTCTTATTTCTCAACGACAGATACAACGACAACGATTTTGAGAGAAATTTTGATTGTTATTTTTCTATCATCTTAATTCATCGTAGTTGTAAGTAATAAGTTTCGAAGAAAGCAATATGTATTCTCTCGTAAATGATTGAAAACGTGTAACATGCGTTCGAATAATTTCAATGAATTTTGTGTCTTTTAGATAAAAAAAAAGAAAACAATAGAAACGAAAGAACGAGAAAAATTAATAAGGTAAAATAAAAACGAAACGAAGAAAACAAATAAAGAAAAGGGTAGATCTCTTTCGAGAAACACAAGTTATTATTTTGTGTGTCACAGGATAAGAATGGACATGCGTTTGTTTACGATCATTAGCATGATTTTCATGTGCATCATTATTGATACGATCACGGCTCAAGTTACGGAAAAAACTGATAATGAGTCTATGAAAACCATGAAATCGTATCAAGGATATCAATGGCCTGGAGGGCATCTACTTCAAACACCTGAAATAATTACTGTACCAATTATACCATGTCCATCAGGACAACAACATGATTCGCATGGTAAATGTAGGAATGTGGTATAATTTTTGGACAAACTTATTTATGTAATAACGATAACTGGTATTTTCAATTAAATATAATATAGAATTGATTGGAATTAGTTGGAGAATATAATATAACACGTGTATTGTTTTTCTCAAAGTTGAGAAGTTTCAAATACGTGAGATAAAGCTAGATTTATGTAATTGCGTTAGACGAGTCAATCAGTCGCAACAACATATTTTTATAATACTGTATATACTTATATATTCATATACGTGTTTACGTTAGTAATGATAGTTTCGTAAGAAAATCAATTTTTTCTTTAAATTACGCAATATTACGTATTATCCGAGTTAATAATTCTAATCATAGCTCGAAACGTTGATATCTCGATTGTAATGAAATAATTTATTTTAAACGAATAAACGATTAAAAAAATGTAACGATATTCGTATTATTAAGTGTTTTTTTTTTGTTTTTTCTCTCAACGGAAAAATAAAAATAACTCTGATTAGTGCGTCGGGTATCGATTAAATAATTAAAGAAATACTGGAGAATGAAATCGTAGACTTAATAGACTTATCTGGATACGTATGTGTGTTGATCGAAGGTAAAAATATTTTATGTATGTGTTCGTTGCGTTATTATTAGATTCGATATGAAAATAAAAGATGAATGAGAATGCATTTTACCTTGCGTTATTTTTCTCATACAACTTTTATTTCGAAAAAGACAAAATTTCTGTTAAAAATTTCGTGATGATTTATTTATTAATTAAACATTCCATGATTCATTTGATGATTCAGAAACAAAAAAAATTAATGCTCGAACGTTATACGAAAGGGAGATAAACAATTTGTTTTCTTAAAAATTTAATTAACGCGTAAATAAAATATAAATAAAAGTTGCGACTCAATTCTCTTTTTTCTCGTTTAAAAATAGAATTGAATGAGAAATGAGATCGCTTTAATTACACCGACTTAAAATCATAAAAATCGTGTGTCTAGTTTCACGTAGCGTGCAGGCACTCTCCACACTTAGGAATTTCTGTCTCTTAGCGATGTTGCAATAAGTATACCTGGAAGGCCCTATGCACATCTCGAAGCAATTTCATTAATTCTCGAAAAATAAAAATAAGCTCGTACGATCGAAGGACTCAAGAATTTTCGATAACAAGGATCTAGACTCTACTATGCTTTAAAAAAAGATCCAAAACTTGGTCGGATCTGGTTTCGTTCATAAAATATTGTAACCAACGAAAAAATTCTTTCTCTGTCGTTAATAATTGACCGAAGGCATGATCGATATCGAACTGATGCACGTTTCGAAAAACATCGTTCGATGGTAGATCTTCGAAACGCGCATCGATGCGAATTTTTGGAATCGCCTATTATCAAAACCTCGTCCGATCCTCATAGACTCTTGGTGGGGTACGTCGAATTTAAATAATACTACAACATCGACTCTCGACAATTTACGATGAAATTCTCGACGCATATTGGCGAACGCTCGTCTCATCGTTTAACGTCGACATTCTCGTTTCTCGTGAAATACACAGGACAATACCGTTATGTTATAATATATTCGAGCAATGTTGGACTCTCGTCGAGCTCTTATCGAACTCTCGTAAACTAAGCGACTTCGTGACAACGTAGAGACACCTGAAGGCTCAGAGAACTCATTGAAAAAGTATCGGACGACATCCGAGTAGCTTCAAACGGCGTAACAGACGTTTCTCTCAAATACGACTAATTATTCGGAGTAGCGAAGACGTCGCTATTTCGGATAGCCATTTTGACGGTCATCGATTAATTCATTTCTACACGGATTATCTTGTATCAGGATTCTAAGCTGAATACGAGTGCACGTACAAAATATACCACGTTGTTATAAAAGGATTTTCTTTTTTATTGAACGAAAGAGAAACGTCTAACGTTTTATCGATTCGATCTAACGTTCGATAAAACTAACATTTTCTCGTCCTTTGTTTCATCGTAGTTTTATTAATGAAATCACCATTTCCAACAAACCATTGGCTATCGAGAGCGAATAATTAACGAATAATCGATTTAACAATGGAAATGCACTTAAGTTACCTGAAATTGATTTATCCGAAGTGGCAAGTCTATCAGATGTGTTTATCGAAAGTAAATGAAAACTGTAAACCGCGATTATATTGATTAAAGTAAACGGAATATTTTATAATTTATTAATTCGCATTATCCAATGATATATTTTTATTGATAATTGACTCTATCATTTTATCGATTACACCGTCTTGTAACTCAGAGATTAATAGCGATAGAATTTTCCGTAGATTATTAACATTAAAGTGCGTGTCGATAGAACAGTGATTATAAAATCGATCATTATGTCTTCGATAACTATAATTACAAATCTAAGTATAATTACAAAGTAAACTGATATCATTGCAATAGAAAAAAAAAAAAAAGAAAAAAAAACCACTCACGTTTATTTCGTTTGAAATCCACGATATAATTTTCTGCGAGCGATCTGTTCGAAGTGATAAATCCGTCATACTTTTTCTGATATAAAAATAAAAACGTTACGCGGATAAATATGCAAAGTGAATCCGAGTACAGGTATTTGATCGAAGTTGTACAACCGGTTTTCCTCAAGTAAATTTATTCTCTGAAAACCTGTCTCTCTTGTTTCGCGTATTTCACGAAGGAAAAAAAAAATTTATCGATTGTCAAGAACCAGACGGGAAGTTCGATTTTGATTTTCGACCTTGATCAATCTTTATAGGATCGAGTAAACAAATGAATTATTTTCTTTTCTTTAAAAAAACAAAGAAGAAAAAGGAAAAAAAATAATAATAATAATAAAATTTAATTTAATCGACTTTTGATTTCACGAAAGGTTAATATATCAGAATTGATGAGTTTAAAAAAAAACAGAAGATAAATGAAATAAAAACAAAACTGTCCGAGATAATAAAATTAATAGTTATACGACTTGCTGGACATCGTAGTATCGATTCATATGGCATTGATAACTCGATAAGCATAATTAGCCAGGGTAATATACTCGCAATGAGGTGAACGCAAGCAGAGCTTTCACGTTTAAGCTTCGGAGATATTCGATCGTACGTTGTTTACTATTAATTAAGCCCATTCGTTCTCAAACGAACTCTTTGAAATTATACCACTGGGTATTATTTATGTTTATATATTCAATTGGTCTCATAAATTTCTTTCTGACATACATAAAATTATCGACTCGTGTTTTTGTATCATCTTTTTTTCTTTATTATATAAAAAAAAGAAAGAAAGAAAGAAAGAAAGAAAACGAAAAATAACGTGTATATTTACGATTTTGTAAGTTAAAAAAATTTCAAGCTGAGAGATATACATATGTGTATATTATATATTAAAAATATATGTAAGAAGAAATATATATAGAAAGAAATAAAATCGTAATTAGTACTATTATCTATTACGTTAAAAATGAAATACACGCTTCTATCGTATTATCTACAAAGAAAAATATTAAATAAGATACATATGAAATGTTGAAATTAATATATTGACCAAATTATCGGCGGCTTTAACTCTAATGATGATATAATAAAAGGAAATACTATTAAGTTTTCATTTATCACTACGATTGCGAAGAAATTAATTAGAAAAGATTTTATTCTCCTCGATAAAGAATATTCTTATGTTCGTTCACGTTCGAGTCAATGAATTGATGTCGAATATTCTAAAATCTAAAAAAAGGAAAAGGGAAAAAATATAGTGTGTGTGTGTTTATATAATATGAATAAAATCAATCCGATTAAAAATTAAGTGAATCGATTGTTGTCGATAATAATCGTATTTGTTACCTCCATATGGGAATATTTAAAGATAAAAATTTTTTTTTTTATAAAGACGAATAAAATTAACATTTAATATTGAAGTTTTTTTCTTAATTTTTTTTTTTTTTTTAGATCAAATTACATTTAAAATTTCAAAGTTTATATCGAAAAACTATAGTCAGTTTTCAAAAGGATGGAATTTTTTTTACATCGTACCACAAAAGATCGTTTCGTTACCGCATACTAATCAAACAATAAAAATATCTTCCATCTCTTTTTAACGTATAGTCGATGTTTGAAATGACGTAATCATAGAATAAAGTATAAATACTAAGATCGAACGTGAGGTAAGACACAATATCGTTCATATTTCTTCAACGACAAGAGCAAGATCGTTCGATCGTTTCTTTCGATACATATATACGAACATAACGAATCGTTTTAGTTCATGTAAGTATAATAATTTAGTGTTACTTAAGTTATACATAACATTCAAGAATACATCGTGTTGATCTCGAAGATGTTTATAAACGTGGATCGTTCGTTAAAATAATAAGAAAATAATAATAAGACGAATTTTATTGTCCTTTAGATAAAAAAGAAAAGAAAAATTAGAAATTGGATCTCTTCAAAGGAAAAATATTTTTTTTCTTTTGTAAATCTCTAAAAGAATCGAAATGCGTTTGTTTGTCTCGATCATTTGTACGATCTTGATGTGCATCATTTTTCCAATGATCACGGTTCGAGCTATGATCACTGTCCTTGAAAATAACACTAAGGAACCACCAAAGACAACACCGAGTCCTGAAATAATTGTAGCACCGACAAGACGATGTCCACCTGGAGAACAACACGATTCCTTGGGTAAATGTCGGAAAATAGTATAATGTAATTTTTGGTATAATAATCGATCGTAAAGGCACCACAGATGTTTTCTTAACTTGTCGGCTTGTATTTCTTTCTTCTTTCTTTTTTTAATGCGATAAGAGATTTAGATATCGAAAAATTATATAAGACGAATAAAAAGTTAGTATACTTGTATTATGGCCGATCGATCATTCACGAATAAGTATGTGTAAATACATATACATTTATGTTAATAATAAATTGGTTCGAAAGAAAACAAGATTTTTCTAATTATATACGATCTTACGCATAGTCCCAACAATTTTAATTCTAATTATAACTTTGAACATTCGATTGTTAATAAAATAATTTTCTTTGAAATAAGTGAATGATTAAAAATGTGTAATAATGTTCGTTTGAATTAAATATCTGTTTTTTCTTTTTTCTTTTTTAATCGAAATAAATTCAGAATGATTCCTTGATTATCGATTAAGTATTGTATCGGATAATGTCGAGAATTCAATCATAGAATTAATGAAACTTATGTATACGTGTATATATTCATCTATGTATATCGAGGATAAATATATTTTATGTACGTATTCGTTATGGTGTTATCAGATTTCACATGGAAATAAAAGATGAACAATTCAATATATTTCTTCTTTCTTTTCTTTTTTATTTTTGAAGCAACTTCGATCGAGAAAGAGATAAGTATTTATCGTTATATAAAATTTGATGATTTATTTGATGATAAAGAATCAAACATTGCAAAAAGAGAATAACTTTTTTTTTCTTTTTTATTTTCCTTTTTCATTTTCTTTATTCTTTTTTCTTGTTTTTTTTGTTTTGTTTTGTTTTGATGAAAGTTGGTCAATTTGGTTTCCGAATAATTTAATTAGCATGTATCTATGTGAATAAAATATAAATGAAAATCCTGACTTAATCTTTTCTTTTGTTTTAAAAAAAGAATCGAACGAAATATATTCAATCACTTTTAATCGCTCGTATTTAAGATCTTAAAAATATATATAATATATAAATTACAAAAATATGTAATATATAAATTAGATTTGTCATAAAAACAAAGGATGAATAAATTCAATACATTTCCCCTTTTTCTTTTTTGTACTTTTTAAAACTTTTACTGAAAAAACAAAAAATATTTATCCTTGAAATTTCATGATTATTTATTGATTAAGATATTATCTCTTTCTCTCTTTCTCTGACTCTAATCATATATTTTTATTGATAATGTTAGTACCTACTACACTGATCGCTGAATCGGATATTGAAGTGTCCTGATAATCAAAAAAGAGATATTAATGGAGACTGCCATGACTCAGTAGAATAAAATGAAAAATCGATCATTAATTCCTTAGGTAATTATAATCTTTGATAAAATAAATCAATCAATGATTTCTCGTTAATTCGTGTATAAATATCTTTTTTTCTTTTTTTTAAAGTTCGCCAAACATCGTCAATGAAATAAATATATCCTTTCCTCGTTCGAAATCCACGATCTAATTTTTCCGTAGAAACATATCTACGAGATACGATAAATTTTGTTATACTATTTTCTGATATAAAAATAGAAACATTTCTGGACAAATATTCCAAGTGAATCCTCGTAAGTATCGTTATGTTTGATCGGGACGGTTCAGCCAGTTATTGCGAAGTAAATTTGTTCCTTTCATGGAAAACGTATTTCTCCTGTTTCGCGATTTTACGATGGAAACAACATTCATCGATTCATAAGAAACTTTCGTTACGTTCGATTTTGATGAATGTTTATAGGATTGATAGAACAATAGAATTGTTTACATTTCCACGTAGAAAATAAAATCTAATATAGACTTTAACTCTATCGACAAACTTTTTGATTTTAACAAACTCCTTTGCTTAATAATTTTGTCCGAAAGATTTAATAACACGATTGTTCTTCTTCTCTTTGATCTTTTCTTTCCTTTTCGTTATTATTATTTTTCTTTTCTTTTCTTTTTTTTTTTTACACGAATAACTGAGATAAAAAATAAAAAGAAGAAGAAAAAGAAGAAAAAAGAAAAGTAGAAAATTATACATCTGTCTACATTGTATCGCATTATCATCATCCATGGCGATACAACATTGCTCTTCGATAACTCGATCGATGAACCATAATTAACCGTGGTAATATGCTCGAAATGAGATGAACGCAAGCAAAGCTTTATGTTTAAGCTTCCGAAATATTCAGTCGTAACGTTGTTTACTATTAATTAAACCCATTCGTTGGCGAACGATATCTTCGAAACTATACCATCGGGATATTAACGTTTATATTTTTGATTGGCCCAAAATATATATAATATTTTAACATAGATAAAATTGTCGACACGATCATTCTCACTTTTTATCAAACTTTCTCTTTACTTCAAAAAGAAGAAAAAAAGAAGAAGATACAATAACACGATTTCCGATTTCGATAAGTTCTCTTCCTTTTTTTCTTTTCATTGTAATCAATAATAACAAAAACAAAAAAAAAATTATAATAATAAAAAGAGAAAGAAAATTCTGAAAGAATCCCCCATAGAAATTGCTTGGAAACAAATCGTGGGTGTTAGAAGAACAGAAAGAATGAAAAAAAGAAAAAGGAAAAAGAAAAAAGGAAAATTTTGTAAGAACGTTTTAAATGTCGAGGTTATTTGCTCGAGGTCATATGTACATACCTATGCAAATAATTTCACGATACGTCATGGAGGATTAATTTACACGAAATGAATTCATTTTAGATGGACAGCCAAAAACTTGTCATCGTATTTTCCCTTGGGAGGTTTAGTAGGAATTCGATATACTGAATTGTATGTCGCATTGTACGTATTCTGACATCGTTATTATTACTATCATCATCGTTATTGTTGTTGTTGTTGTTGTTGTTGTTGTTGTTGTTATGTCGTTAACTTTTACTTCTGATTATAGATGATATTTAACGTTTACTGCATTAGTATCTCTCGTCCATTCGTTGAATAAATTGTTAAATGAACAGGTAGGATCCCATTTCGACGTATTGATGTCGTTGTTTGTAATTAATTCGTTAGAGATCCAAAGAGAGAGAGAGAGAGAGAGAGAGAGAGAGAGAGAGTAAAAAAAAGAGAGACAGAGAAAGATATCTATGTTATTGCAAGTGACAGCTTACGAATGATTTTCCGAGATAATTTTTAATAAATATGTTTCGGTGACATCGTAAGAAGCAATTAGTTGGAAGAACGATAACGGAATATAAATGACGAGTTGCTCGGAAATGGTAAAACATCTAGTCGAGATATTCCTCAATTTCGTATTTAACGCGAAAATATATATGTGTGTGTATATATATATACATAAGTGTGTGACCGTATATACGTGTGGATGCGTGCGTGGTTGCATCCATGTACGTTGATACGTGATATTTCGAATGGCATTTTAAAAGTTTCGAGGAATATTCTACAAATGGTGATTATCGACCGACAAAACAGAGCTTCATTATCCAACGAAACGTGTAATCTACTAACCAGTAGATGCAACGTCGCGACGTATAAAAAAGGGGACGTGAAAGCTTACAAGACCGTAAGTTTACAAGATTTATGTATGGTTCAGACTGAAGACCGAATTTATATATAGACGATACTTTCTCGCGTTACATCAAATCGAATTATGATTATATTCGAAAAATACGATCTTATATTCGGTAATTATTATTCCATAGTTATCTATGAATTTATAATATGCGATTGAAATAAAATGGACGTCGTGTAAATTGAATTTTTCCAATGGCAAAATTAATAACGTTATTAAATGATTAATTAATATATTTGACATGATTGAACAATCATATCGTTAGTTTTATTCATTTGTAAAAGATTTTTTGAATCCATCCTTTATGACAAAATATCACAAGAACCGAATCGAACGATCGCGCGCGGCTGTGTTGTTTATTTTTTCTTTATCGTTTGATTAAAGTGCATTTCTGACGTATTTGAAATCAAACAGGAGAGAAGGAAAGAAGAAAAAAAAAAAAGAAGAAAAGAAAACAACGTCAAGGAGTACTTATACTTATCAATGCAAAATTAAAAATTGTACTCATCTATTACTGACGAATAATATAATGAATAACAACAACAACAGCAACAACAACGATAATAATAATAATAATAATAATAATAATAATAATAATAATAACAATAATAATAATAATAACAATAATAATAATAATAATATCGTTAATTCTACAAACGTGATCACGTGTTTTACATTAACGAATAACTTCTGCAAATTACCGCGACAATACTTTTAACAAATAGTCCAATCGAACGAGTCCGTACTTGTGTATACTCTACTTATCGATATAGCGCTATTAAAATACGAAATCAATAGGAGCCAATAAAATTCGTTTAGCATGCTAACAAGAGACAGAGAGAGAGAGAGAGAGAGAGACAGAAGTAGAGATAGACAGAGATAGAGAGATAGAGCGAAAGAAAGAGAGAGAGAGAGAGAGAGAGAAGCAACGAGTTTTATGTGGGAAATACAATACCGAAAGCGGTCATTCATTATTCGTCGACCATTTTCACATAGTACAAAACATCACGTTCCGACTATTGCACGATATAATGTTAACGATCCTTTATGAAGGAAATGCGAAAAATGCTAATTAGTCGAACATTCGATTCATCCTGACACTTTGGTTCGTTTCGCGTCCGACAACCCTAATCGTCCTAACGTTTGACGATAAAAGGGTAGATAAGAGTCTGACGAAGAGAGGGGGAAAGATGGACTATGAGAACACGTGGATTATATTATCGAATGATCGTAAAAATTTCTAGAAAAATTTTTACTGTTATAGCGTTCGTTATTTTTACGATAGTCGTTTATCGTTAATTATATTAGATTATTAAGGTGATGGAAGAAAATGGAAAAATTGTGAAATGTTGTTGTTATTATTATTGTTATTGTTGTTTTTGTTGTTATATATTTGGTTTTTTTTTTTAACTTTTTATTATCCATTCTACGAAGTCCACCTTAATAGTGAATGCAATGGAGAAAGTAGTATGTGTCAAGTACGTAGTCAGCCTGTTTCTTTCATATAAACTTTTTTACTATTTTATAAATTATTCTTTTAAATTGTTAATATGTGTGTATGTATGTATGTGTATATATATATATATATATATATATATATATCGTTGAACTTTTTACGGTTAAACCATCGATCTTCTCGACTCGAAGAATTTCGTTACACCATTCCACGTATCAATAACACAATCGACGAGATAAGAATCAAAATTCTGAATCGGCTGTATATATATATATATATATATATATATATATATATATATATATATATAGACACACACAATCTATCTTTCATTTTCACTCTTTCCCTTCCTGTTCGTTCGAACAATCACAATTTATATATGTTTAGATAACGTTTAAGGATAAATCTACAAGGAAATTTTAAACAAACTTTCTTTTTTATTTTCCAATCACTATACGAGGCACAAGTTTCCTGTGTAATAATAAAAAACAAAAAAAAATTATAAAAATAAAAAGAAAACATAAAAGAAAGAAGAAGAAGAAGAAGAATAAAGAGAAAGAAAAGAAAAGAAGAAAGCAAAAAGCAACAAATAAAGAACACCCTCGACTTTGAAATTCTTTCACGGAGCTTATAAAAATGAAGCCAAGGAAACGAAGGAAGCGGGAGGAACATCGAAGGGTGGGGGAAAATCGACGAGAAAAAAAATTAAAATAATAGAAAGATACAAAAATAAAAAGGAGAAAAGAAAAGTCGAAAGGAGAAAGAGAAAGAAGAGTAAAAAAGAAAAAAGGAGAAAATAGTTTAATCCCGCGAATCCAATAACAGTCGGAGATCGTTTCGAGTTCGGAAAGACGAGTGACACTTTCGTTGAAGTGCACACCTTCGAGTTTGCTCTGACGGTGCAACGAAGACTCGTCGTCGTCGTCGTCGTCGTCGTCGTCGTAGTCGTCGTCGTAGTCGTCGTCGTCGTCGTCCTCGTCGAAAGGGGTGGTCCGCCCTTTCTAGCGACGCTTTCCACCCTCTACGAACAGCGCCGCCGCCACCACCACCACCACCACCACCACCACCACCACCACCATCGCCACCACCACCACCGTCACCACCACCACCACCACCATCACTACCACCACTACTCTCCAACCATCTAGCCAGCCAGCCAGCCAGCCATCCAGCCAGCCAGCCAGCCAGCCAGCCAGCCAGCTTCCTCCTGGTGTCCGCACGTATACCAGAGAGCGACTGCTGAGTTTCGTGGCTCCTTCGGTTCACTCAGTAGCGCCGGGTGTCTCGACGCGGCAAGAGCTTATAATTTGCCCTAGTGTTGCCCTACCATCCCCCATTTCTCCATCGAATTTTTACACACCGATCGTATTTCCTACTGCTTCCCCACCACCACTACACTACACTAACCCAACCACCCACTTACCCACCCACTCAGTTATCTCACTCTTCCACACTATTTCATCGTAAATACCTTCTTTTCGATCACTCATTAAAACATGATCTTCAGTGATATTATATTAAATACGTTTTGAGGATTATTTATATTCATACATATATATATATATGTATGTATGTATATATATATATATGTTTATTATAAATAAAAAAGATATATCGGATATATCGATATCGCTCTTTTATTGGACTCTTAGATCGAATGGATCTCGCGGGATAAGGGAGCCGCCCAGCCGCGAAAACGCGCAAAACCCTTCCTACCTTTAGCAACCTAGACGACCAACCCCACTCTCTTCACTCTACTCCGCTTGCGACTCCTCGACGCGCATGAAAACATCGGCGCGGCGCGTGCAATCTTTGTAGTTGACTGGGTGACAGCGTGTGCTTTGGATCCTACGGATAGTTTTCTTCGGAGGATTATATCGTTGTACTTCTTCCTCTTCTTTTTCTTCTTCTTCCTACTCTTCCTCCTCCTTCTTTTTCTCTCCTTCTTCTTCTTCGCACTATTATTATTTTTATTATTATTATTAATCGTTTCAACAACACCTGTTTTTTTTTTCTTTTTATTTTTTCCCATTCTGATCTCGATATAATCGAAGGAACGTGGAGTTATGCCAGTGACGAGAGTGCCAACTGTCTTTCATCCTGATGGTGGTGGTTGTGATGTGAATGATGAGATAAATCATTCCAAGCTATCGTCGGACCAGTGCTACCAGTCTGAACTCAATTGTGATACTATTACTACTACTACTGTTACTACCACTATTGCTACTACTGTTAAAAGTAATATCGCTACCAGTGCTGCTGCTGTTGCTGCTGCTACTACTACTACCACTACTACTACTGCTTGTTCTCGTGCTATTGGTGCTCAATCAAGGAAACGTAACCATTACGCATTTGTGACTTTTCTTCGGATCAACATGACAGCCGTTATCATCGGTATTATCGGTGTCTTCGTTGTCCAGTTCGCTGGTACACTTGGTATCTCCAACAAAGGTGAGTGAGAAGACATTCGAAGGACTTTCTTTCTTTTTATTTATTTATTTATTTATTTTCTTTTTTTTTCCTTTACTTCTTTTCGACAGATTGTCATTCGATTGTCATGTATCGTGCATATATATACTGAAAGAAGATTTGAAAAATGTGATATCGTTTCTTACGTTGACGAAGAACTTCTGTGAGGATTATGTGCTACCATTTCGTTCGTATCATCGATTCGAAAGTGTCGAGTGATGTCGTGGATGATTTAAAACAAAAGGAAAGGAAAATTCGTCGATCAAAATAATTAATTATAATTCGTTAGAAACGAATATTTCGAAGATTGTTTTCGAAGTTTCTATAGTTTCCATTACGTTGACGATAATTCCTTGATAATAATTTGTTCCTCGTTTATATCTTCGATTTAAAAGTGTCGAGTGATATCGTCGATGATTAACAAAGGTTCATTAGTTACGTTAATAAAATTAATCGATAAGAAAGGTGTGTAACGTGATACAACATTTTTCAACGTTATGTGATTTATGATAGAAAGTGATAGAACGATACGATCGTGACATCGTTTTTAAAGATCCTTTCGGAAGATTTTTTATTTTTCATTTTTTCTCTCTTTTTTCTTTTTTTTCATTTAAATTACGATGGTTATCTACTAAGGGATATGACGGGATAGGGAATCTCTGATGTTTCGCAATGACGTCAATAAAACACCGTAATAGGACTTCTCATGGGGAAAATTACCAAGTGGATAGAAAAGAGTATGGATTTTATACGTCGCTTGTTAGTTTCGTTTGGAAAGTGTCTAGTGATTTTTTTTTCGACGGTTCGTAAATTTCTTATAACATACATACGTGTGTAATTAATATCGCGATTACAACATATTATACGTGCGACGTATTTGATCGATTCGCAATTCGACGCCGTTGACGCGTGACTTATAAAAAAAAAAAAAAAGAAAAAAATAGAAACGTACCGATCGTTAACATAATTATTCCCAAATTTTTACGACTGTTGCTACACGCGTGACACCGTAATAACACCATTAAAAATATATATATATATAAATTATTTTTCTTTTCGTCAAAAATTATTTTGTAAAAACGTCGAACGATTCGTACGAAAAGGGACCGACATACGTACTTATATAAGAAATAATCTCTCGAAGAAATTTTATATTTCCAGTCAATAAAAATGGCTTCTATCTCTTGTACCTCTTAATATCTCTTTTAATGACACCAATGAAATATTATAATACGATTTCTCGTGGGAAAATTAGCAAGTGGATAGAAAATATCTCTCTTTACTTATCCTCCCTCTCCTCCCCTTACTCTTCTCATTGCTCTAGTATTTTAGACGAAGAAAAGTGAAGTTAAGAATAATGTGACGCCATTAAAATGGACGTGCCGAATGGGGATCGTTAAAACTTAACGCGAGTTACAATAAGTTTTGTGGGAAAACGATTAGAAATTTTCCGTGTGATTAATACTATGAAAATTGTGAAATCATTTTTTGTATCATTAATCGAATCCTTTATTTCTTTTTTTTTTTTCGAAGAGAGTATAACGGAGAGTTTCTTTCCTTTTTTTTTTTTTATTTTTGTTTTCCGTTTTGTTTTTCCTTCTTGAAAGGAAGAAATAGAAGACGAATAATTCATCATCGTCAATCGACAATATCAAAAGAGTAACGGGACATACGATTCTTTTCACGCGAGAGTTTCTCGTTTAATAACGAATATCTACGACGAGAAACAAGGCAAAGATGTCTTTCACGTTATCGTGACGAACGCGTATCGGTAGCTGTCATAATTAGGCGAGTTCGTATGCGACACGATCGCGAACGGTGTCGTACGTCGAACTCGTTACTGTCTTTCAAACGTTGATATGCGACGTTTCTTCCTGTTGGAATTCATTTCTCTAAGGAAATAGAAAAGAAAGAAGAGAGAAAGAGAGAGAGAGAGAGAGAGAACAAAAACATCATTTAAAATAACAATATAATACACAAAGTAAAATAACAGGAGTAGAAGATAATATTGATATATAAAAAAAAAAAATTAGTGTTATAGAAAAATAATAATTTCTAATGTGCTCGTGAAATTTTAATTAAATCAATTATCTAATTTATCCAAGATACAAAATTTTTGTTTAATTTGTTTTAAATATAATTAAATGTATGAAATGACAATGTGATGTAATATTTATTTCCGTATATCTAAATGAAGTAAATCCATTATATAATCTAATGTATATCTAAAGCAATAAAATCTTTATTTAATTATTTAGATATATGTATGTAAAAATTATAACGTAATCTAATATTTATTTCTCTAAATCGGAAAAAACGATGATTTTATATTAAAACGATAAGTTATATTACAGTAGTCTTTCTATAAGTTTTTTAATAATATAAATTATACTAGTATATGTATAAATGATCGATTCTTTAGAAATAATTTATAAAAGTGCAAGTTTTACTATAAAAGTTACACTGTATTAGTTATATTATACTATTATCAGTATATTCATTATAACATAACTCATATCGTTATCCTTGAATATAAACAACATGCTATACCAATCTATCTATCAAAATATTAATAATTAATTTTATAATTAATGTTGTGAAAAAACGAAATAACGTTCTACAAAATTTATATATATTTTATGTGACTTCAAAGTTACATGACGTTGTAGAAAGTTAGCAGAATCAATATCTACCTCAAAAGAAAAAAAGAACAAAAAAGAAATCTTGATTATAAATATTTTTCAAATATTTTAATATTCATTATCTCTCTCTCTCTCTCTCTCTCTCTCTCTCTCTCTCTCTCTCTCTCTCTCTCTTTCTCTCTTTCTCTCTAAATGTCACATTAGATTAATATGATTAAAAATAATCGATAAACTGCAAAAATTTTTCACTAATTTATATATATATATAAGAAAAAAATAGAACTGACATATAACAATTCAAAGATGGTTTCTTCTTTGACGAATGTTCTCCGACATATTATTATAATACTGCTTCATTGATATTCTACAAGCAGAAGCATTATAAATGTCTCTCTCTTCCTCTCTCGGTGACTCAAGTCAGTTACCACGTATATGAAGATTACAAACTCGGACGAGAGTTGATGATCCGGCTGAGCTTTCTAATCTAACAGCTGCGAGTTACGAATCGGTTGTTGTCACATTAGCATTAGAATTTGAAATACGTTTCCATCATTCATAACGTAGACATCTTGCTCCGTCAATTTTTAACATGTTGAATAATAATACTCTATCAATTTACTAGCAATCTTACTAACAAGCAATCGACCAATATATTTCAATTTATTATTTCATTATAAATTCGTTTAATCCTATATACTCTCCTTTTCACATCCATATTTAATTTCTCTTTGTCATTTTCTTTTTTTTTGTTTTCATTTTACTTGTCTACTACTTTTCTACTCGCGTTAAAAATACGATAATAATTATTATATTCAATATTAATATATTTCATTTTATATACTCGTTTTCACATTATTAATTCTTTGCTTCGCTTTATTATTCTTCATTAACTATCTTTCACTCGTGTAAAATATAAATTTTATTTACTTCCTTTCTCTCTCTCTCTCTCTCTCTCTCTCTCTCTTTCTCACATACACATTGTTATTATTAAAATTAACTCATCATCGAAACATTGTTCTTCTCTCTTGTAAATTACGAATCAGCTGTTATTGCATTAGAATCTAATATACGTTTTCGTATAATGATAATAAAGATACCTTGTTCCGTCAATTTTATTTATTAACCAAATAATTATTTATTCAAATAAATGAATACGGAATTCATATATTTTAATTCATAATTTAGTCATATCAGTATGATCGATTTCTTTTTTATTCTTCTTACCTATCTACTACAATGCTTTTTTACTCGTATAAAAAAAAGAATATACATATACATATACATACATACATACATATATACATATATATAAATTATTATACTTAATGTAAACATAACTTAATCTTATATACTCGCTTTCACATTACTCTTCATTACATGTCTTTTGCTCGTACATATAAAACATTACTCGTCACTGAAACATTATACTTTTTTCCTGTAAATTACGAATCAGCTTTTGTCACACATTACCTATCTACTATATTTTTACTCAAATGTATGAAAAAGAAATACACACACACATATAAATTACAATACTTATATAAATATATTTAATCAATACATAGACCTAGAAATATATTAAATTTAATATACTTATTTTCACATTATCACTCCTTATTGTTTATTATTCCTCGTTACTTATATTTCGTATAAAATATAAATTTTCTTTACTTTCCCTCTCTCTCTTTTTCTCTCTCTCTTCTCTATTATTGTTTTAGATTATATCGAAAAGCTTACTCGTTATCGAAACACTGTTCTTCTTGTAATAGTCGTCGTCCTCGTCGTCGTCGTCGTCGTCGTCGTCGTCGTCGTCGTCGTCGTCGTGGTTGTACCGAACAACGAGGCGACGTTAAATTAATTGAAAGTCTGCAACACTGAACGTTGCGAGTTACACGGCTTCTCTCTCTCTCTCTCTCTCTCTCTCTCTCTCTTTTTCTTCGATGAAAGCTCTGGACGTCATTTCGATCTGCTTTTAATTAAACAACCGAGGCTCTTTCGTGCCTTGCTCACTTCCGTGTATGTACAAGAAAGAGAGAAAGAGCAATACAGAGACAGAGAGAGACAGAGAGAGAGAGAGAGAGAGAAATAAAGGATAAAGTCGGTGGTTCGTTCGAAGGCGACGGCGGAACGCTTAACGCGATTAAAAAACGTTGGTGCGGCGATCAAAGGGCGGTGGTCCCGTGCGAGTTTTCCGAGCTTGCAAGTTCACATAGTCCAAGGGGAGAAACGATGGTTAGAGTAAGCGAGAACGAAGCAACGAACGAACGAACGAACGAGATATAGATACACACACACACAGAGAGAGAGAGAGAGAGAGAGAGAGAAAGAGAGAAGTGGAAAGAGAAAGATAGATAGAAGCTTTGAAACGTGCATGAATGGATATCGAGATTCAAGGATGCGTCATCGCACGAGTTACGGATTTTCTCGATTTCTCAAAAGACATAACGCTACGTTGAATTTCTTTTCTTCCAACGAAGGAAAAGGAAAAACGAAAGCATGAGAAAGGAGAAAAGAATGAAAGAAAGTAAAAGAAAAGAAAGGAGAAGATAAAAATCAAGAAGAGAAACGGATTTAGTAATATTTTGTAAATTATATCAAATATGAAATTCACGTGGGTTTATGGGTGTATGATTATATGGAAGGAAAAAAGAAAAGAGAAATTTTCTATCCGTGTTATATATCGGGATTTATATTCAGGGATAATCAGGAAGCAATATGAGTTCGTTTTCGAATTACAAGAGATAATTCGGGAATTAATATGTCGAGGTATCTAATTTATTGTGTTTGTAGGTAATCATTGAAGAGAATGTTTTTCAGATTTAAGATAGTTGAAATGTATCTTTTTACGGTTTTTAAAAAATGTTTATAGGATACTTAAGTGGTGTAAGAAAAAAGTCCTATAGGAACCTGGAGTCCTGTAGGAGAAAAAGTTATCGTATAGTTGGGATATCTGAGTTTAACAATCTTAGAATGATTATATTAGTTATAATAATAAATCAATAATGAATGAATAATAGTAATAAATAATACTAAATAAAAATTAAATAATAATGATGATGAGGATAAAAATGATAATAACATTATTATCATAATGTTAATAATACTATGTTCATAATGATAATAATAATTATAATTGTATCAATCATAATAATTTATAACAGTAGAATATTATAGTTAATAATGTAATAGTTATAATAATTTACAATATTAATTACAGTCATAATAATATTTATGACATTAGAAAAGAATGGGTGACGCAAAGTGGAACGTAACAATTTGTTTTGGATTTATTTTTTGTTTCATTTCTCTTTTTTTTTTAAATATCTCATTTTCTTTACTTTTTTATGTATTCTTCCTTTTTCCTTCTTCCTCCTTAATTTCTTTTTCTTTTGATATCTTTCTTCTTTTCTCGTTTATAAATATTTGATATATATATATATATATATATATATAAAATATATATATTATAAAAAATATATATATATGTATGTATGTATTTTCTTGTTTCCTTTTCTTTTGCAGAAAGTAGTTTTCAAGAAAGTGACGCATTACAGTATAATGTAATGGGTAAAATGGGATAAAAGGTTGACTTGTTGACCTCTCTTTCGTTGCGATTAAATTTTTACCTCATTACAAGTTATTTCCCTCCCTCCTTCTGTACTTTATTTTCGCATTTTGTTTTCCTTTCTCTTTTCTATGTAGTTTCATATTATTAGATTCAGAATTCGAAAGATTCTTTATCCACGAGAAACATTTGAAGGATATTGTTTATATTTCGAGTATCTTCTCTTTTCTTATTCAATCAATTTTATAATTCCACTTTCTATTCTTTATCGACCAAAATATGTTCTCTTTGAATTCTACCGATATATTCTCTATCGTTTTATAAATAATTACCATGAAAAAAAAAGAAAAAAAGAAAGAAAGAAAGAATACAGAAAAAGGAAACGAAAAAGAAAACGGAACAAAGCAAACGAAACAAGATAAATAAATAAACAAAGCAACAAAATCAACGTGAATCAAAAATAATCACTTTCAGTATCCTTTAATCATATCGAAGAAGAACCTTATACACCTACTAAAACACACACATACACATAGATCAATTAATCCCGAGTCAATAAATCATAATCAACGGTGGTTCTTATTAAAGCATATAACGAATACCTAAACATTAAATTTACTCCATGTAAATGCGTGAAACGTTTCAGAGAATATATAGTTTAACTTTGAACTCTCGTAAATCCATTTTAGAGTAGATCTTTGACCTTTATCTTGTAAATAGATAAAAGAGAAAGACAGAAAGAGAAAAAGAAAAAGAAAGAGAAAGAGACAGAGAAAGAAAAAGAGAAAGAGAGAGAGAGAAAAAGAGAAAGACAGAAGAAAGACAGAGAAAGAGAGAAAGCTCAAACTTAGAGCTTACGTTTTACCTTATGTACAGACCTTCGTAGAGAGAGAACGCATCATTAAGATTAACGCCTCGTCCTGGTTTTCGTTCTCAGCTGTGAAAGTAGATACGAGCTAGGTAAGTTGAGTTTACCAACGTACCTAGGCTACGTATCTCCACACTCTGAGATTTCCGCAAGGATTCTCTCTCTCTCTCTCTCTCTCTCTCTTTCTCTCTTTCTCTCCCTTTCTCTCTATCTATCTCTATCTCTCTCTGTGTTATCTGTACGGTGGTCACGTATACCTCGCGCATCCCCTAGCTTTTTATTCGACGAGTGGCGATATCCGATTCTCGCCTAGCCTTCGCCTTCTTCTTCATCCTGATCCTCGTCCTCGTCCTCGTCCTCATCCTCATCCTCGTCCACGTCCACATTCATGTTCACGTTCATGTTCACGTTCATGTTCTCGTTCATATTCTCATTCACGTTCACGTTCACGTTCACGTTCACGTTCATATTTACGTTTACGTTGGCGTCCTCACGAATACATACAGTTTTCAAAAAATTATTACATACCTGTAGTTGTCTCAGGTATAATGTGTCCATTTAAGATCACTCCAAGATTCTTTTTTTAAGTTCGGTACGACGATTGTTTTGTTCCTTTTTCTTCTCTTCTTTCTCTCCTTTTTTGTTCTTTCTTTTTTTCTCTTATTTTTCTTCGTTCTCTGCCGTACGATTTTACTTGGTCGAATTTTTAACGTTCGTTTAGTCGATCAAGTTTTTACGAGAAATAACTAAACAAAGAGAGAGAGAGAGATAAATAGACACGTTGTTTCATTTACGTAAAGATAAACTAGACAAGCATCGTGAGTTTTTTTTTGTTCTCTCTCTCTCTCTCTTTTTTTTTTGGTTCTCTTTTTCCTTTTTTCTCCCTCTTTTTCTGTTTTTTTTTCCTTTCTTTTCTTTTTTCTTTTCTTTTTTTATTTTTAACGTTCCATCCAAACCTCTCGTACAACGAGTTGTTGCTACAATGTAAAAAAAAAAAGAAAAAAAGAATAGAACGAGGTCAGTTTCATTATTTTCCAGAAAAAAAAGAATAATAATAAAAAAATGAAGAATACGATGGCGCCCATGCAAGATTTCAATTATTTAGAAATTTCAATTATTTGTATGCTCGAAATCTTTACGTATATTTATTACTATTATCGGTTATTTGTTAATATTCTTTTTTTTAAGTATCCCTCGATTCAAATATCATGAATAATGATAATAAGATTAAAACGTCAAGCTCGAGATATTTTGATAATACATTTTGTTACTTTTCTTTTTCCTTCTTCTCCTTCTTCTTCTTATTTTCTTCGAAATTCAACTTACGAAGTAACACTTTGAAAAATAATAGCCGATTAATTAATCACATCTCGATAAGACGCGACCCAGACGCGTCAATAACTTAAATGAAGATTGATGTCATTATTATCAGTATAAAAGTTACAGCATAAATCTATACACGCATCCATCCTTTTTTTTTTTTTGATACTTTTTTTTTTTAAACAGTTTATCGACATAAGTATCATAAATAACAAATGGAAGATCCGTCGTCCTTTTTCATCTTTCTCGATCATCAAAAAAAAAATAAATAAATAAATAAATAAAATAAATAAATAAGTAATTAAGACAGAAAAAGAAAAAGAAACAAAAAGGAAAAAGAAAAGGAGAAACTGATTAAACCTCGTAATATTTTTGGATAAGAATTTTACCAAGTCGATATGATTTAGAAAAATGATTGATGTGAAGCATTTAAATATCTACACATATACATAAATACACACATACACGCATTCGTACATACATACACAGATAGATAAATACATACATACATACATACACACACATTCATTCATTGATACATACATACATACATAGATAAATACACACACACACACACACACACACACACACATATACAAAGCTCGATTTTGCATTTTAAAAATTTCCTCAATCGTTCGTTCGTTTCTAGATACCTAGTGCGTAGGTAGGTACTATAGCAGAACAGAACGTCGTGATCCAAAATCAGGATAGCGGTAGGGATGCGGTAGCGCATTGAATTTCCTATCCATGCCCAAAGTCTATAACGTCGAGAGCTATTTTCGCTCGAACGCCGAAGTCGTATCAATAATGCTCGATAGCGTATGAGAGCACTCACGAGCCAGAAATTCGATACGATCAAATGGACTGCTTTCCACCGGTAGCTTTTCCCATACATGCTATTTTTTTTCTTTTCTTTTTATCTCTCTCTCTTTCTCTCTCTCTCTCTCTCTCTTTCTCTCTCTCTCTCTCTCTATCTATCTATCTCTATCTATCTCTATCTATCTATCTATCTATCTATCTATCTATCTATCTATCTATCTATCTATCTATCTATCTATCTATCTCTATCTCTATCTCTCTCTTTCACCCTTTCTTTTTTTCCTTTTTTTTTCCCTTTCCTTTTATGGAAAATCTACAACGATGGATATACGGCGAACCTGCTTTATTTCTCTGCTTTTATTCTCAGAGCGAAACGACGAACGATAAAAACTGAAAAACACGGTTCGCTTAATGACCTACTTTTTTAATTTTCTCCCCTCCCCGTCTCCTTTCATCGTCCTCTCTTTCTTTCTCCATCTCTCTGTCTTTCTCTTTTACTAATCGTATACGACCAATCGTATATTTCTTTTTCCCTTCCCCTTTCTAGAAACAATCATGCAGATTTTTCTTTGTTTGTTAATTTATTCATTTATTTTTTAACATTTCAAATGTGTTTCCCTAGTATTTGTTTTCTTCATAGTCGTAAGTATTAGCGAAATGTTGCGCATATCGGTTTTTAGTTAATTACCCGTTATATATAAGTATGTGTGTGTGTATGTGTATATATATATATATATATTTTAATGTTTTAAGGTATATAAAATTTTAACTTTTTAAATCCGCGGGAATGGATTTCCTTGTATTTGTGTGTATATATGTGTGTGTACGTACATTTGTTTAATACGTTTTTTTTTATAATCAAAACTAATCGAAATGTTCATATCATTCAGTGTATATATATATATATTGTAATACAAACACAATATGCTTTATTTATATTTCGCTATAAATACATTTTTCGGTATGGTCTATTATTCCTTTATATTGGTTTTTTATAGTAATACTATTATTATTGTTTGACCGATTCATTCGTTTCTCTACAAGCGCGTACATTTTATTTTCGTATTAAAAATTATTTGCATGTATTATATATATATATTAAAAAAAAAAGTGTGTGTGTACGTATTGTTATAAAAAAAAGAATAAATCACGTGAGAAAAAATCAGTAAATTCGAAGAGTCTCGAAGAAACTCCGAAGAAAATAAAATAAAATAAAAACAAAACAAAACAAAACAAAAAAATAAAAAAAGATGTTGAAAACGTTCATTCCGAAAGTAAAAATAAAAACAATTTGTTTTATTTCTCATCGATTCTGATTTCTTTTATTGCAAGTAAACTTTTGTAATATCGATTTATTTCTTTATTGGACATCACTCGATATATTGAAATATCGTATATCAACGAATGGTCGACCTTTCATAGGACATATTCATCCATCCTCGTAGAAAATATCTATTGATAGACGATCTCCGTTGCAATAGGGTTCAATTTCGTTCGGCCTTTATGACGCATTGAGATTTGTCGAGGAATCAGTGATGTACAATACTATATGGAATATCGATACGAAAAATCTTTGATGTATGTTCATCTTGAATTATCTTAGTACACACACATACACTACATCGATAGTTACGATTTCTTTATTCTTTCTATTTATTTATTATTTTTTTATTTTCTTTAATATATCTAATACATACTTCAACATATACGCGAAAAGTTTGCGGCTTTTTTTTAATCGAATATATAAATTTCTTTCTTAACGTGAAACATATTTTAAAATGAAAAGGAAAAGAAGAGAAACACTGCGAATTTTTCAAATGACTTTAGTAATTGGTTATATAATTGTCCACGGCAGATATTTAACAAGAACCATCCCGAAAAAAAAATTCAATTATCTCATCAATGTTTGCATCCATACCATGAATAGTTTCGAATTATTTATTCTTTTTATTTATTTTTTTCAATTGACTCATTTGCTCGTTTGAAAAGTTCGTGGCATTTTTCTTTTTTGTTTTATGGAATATATAAACCTCGTCTTTGATGTGAAACATATTTCAAAGTGAAAAACGAAAGAGAGAAAAAAAAAGAGGAAGAGGGAAACAAAATTGCTCTCGAATTTTTCAATTAGCCTTGATAATTCGATATAATATAATAGTCTACGATAGATATTTAAAAGGGACCATCTTGGAAAAATTCTCAATGCTTGTTTGCACGCGCTTATATACAATTCTTTTCATTTATTTCTTTTCCAATATATATTCCTACCTACATCCGTTACCATACATACGAGAGTTATTTGAGAAGTTTCCGACTTTTATTGTTTTCCTCTTCCGTTTTCCTTTTTTCTCTCTTCTTCCTCCTCCTTTTTTTTTTAATGTACAACGTGACGTATATTAAAGTAACTAATGAAAAAAAAAGAAAAGAAAAACAAAAAAGAAAGAAAAAATGAAAAAAGAAAACGTCGTGATTTTCTCAAATGACTTTAACAATTCTAACTAAGCTATATTTAAAAAAAAAAAAAAAAGAAAAGAAAAGAAAAAGTGTATATCTAAAAATTTCGAACAAATTTAACTAGCTTAATTGTAACTAGAAACATTTTTCCAAGAAGCTGTCACAAAGAGAGCCAATAAGAGGAAAGAAAGAAAGAAAGAAAGAAAGAATGAATGAAAGGAAGGAAGGAAGAAAGGAAAGAAGTAAAGAACAAAAATTTCGAGAGCTTTGTCGCCAGGAGAAAGTTTGAGAGAAGGTCGAACTGAAAAATCCTTCGTTTCTCTTTTCGTTTCTCACAGGGAAAACTCGTTAACGTGCACTGCGATCGGGTCAGTACTCTTAGCGTCGTTAGTTGATTGAATTGGAAACTCAATGGGCGTTCTCCTCGTTAAATCAAACACACGTCCCTACGAAAAATTTAGCAGTTCGCCGACATCATTTTGTGAGAACTCGTAGGTCCTCGTAGGTCGACAAGGACCGACCGTAGCTAGTACTCAACGACGAGGACGACAGTGGAAAGAAAAAAGAATAGAAATAAGTTCGAAAAGCTTCGTTAAAAGCGAAGCACGAAAGGGGCTCTGTTAATTTGCATTTTTTTCTTAGATCTTTAGAGAGAAAGAGAGATAGATGAAACATTTCTTTTAGAACGAGAGAAAAAATAAAGAAAAAGAAAAAGTCGAAGGATCCATGTAAAGATAAATCCTCTTATTTTTCATACGTCATTAAATAAAGGTAGATATCGATCGAATGATAAGACGTTCCGTTTTAACGATCGATTTCATTTATCTCGTTGGAAAGAAATTTGCTTACAAATTTTCCTTCTTTTTTCTTTTTTCTTTTTTCTTTTCTTTTTCTTTTCTCAATTTTATCTCATTCTATCGATTTAACGACAACGAAATAAAAAGTTGAAACAATCAAGTACGCTTCGAATAGATCGTTGAACGATAAATTATGATATTCCGATTTTGATATATCATTAAAAGTATGTATATCTCGTGAAGGATCAATTAGTTCAATATCTAATGATAAACGAATCGTTTAAGCTATTTAATTTTGTACATTTGTCGTAAAGACGATTATATATACTCGAAGAGAGAAATGTAAATGGATTATTTATTATATATATCTATATATATATATATATAGATAGATAATACACCATAAGATAACTAGAATAATACGTATGAAATATGAAAATGTTTGTGAAAAAAGTATAAAATAATGATATCATTCGTTTTCGTATCGTAAGAAAGATTTTACAATTCCTCAATGGAATCATATTTTTTGCTAATTTGCGAACGACTTATTTAGACAATGTATATATATATGTATATAATATATACAGACATATTACACATCTACTTACATATATACATCATTCGAATAAAGCATATTGACAAAGCAGATCGATGAGCAATTTAATAGCCTCCTCCTCTACGAATATAATCGATTATATCCTGTATATATACATATATACATATATACCTATATATGTAGAGTACGATGAACGAGTTACGATTTACATATACTTAAAAATATATATATATAGGATCGACAAGGCTCTTATTACGGGCACGATTAATCAGAATCGGCTTACTCGTGTTAAACTGCTTACACGCGAATTCTATGCAAGTTACACACACATACACACAAGTATACGTATACAGAGATAGGTATATATCTACATATGCATGTGTATTTCGTAAAGAGTCACGAACATCCGCCGATGTAAACGGCATTAATATTCGTCCCACAAAGTGGATACGATCGGCCGGTAAACACGATCGGGCTTTAATGTTCCTCCGGAAGCAACGCATGTGCTTGCAGCATCGCGTGTTTGCGTTTTCCGCAGAGTGTCCTGCCAAAAGCACGTACGCACGTGGACGGTCACTACATTTAACAAGACAATCGAGCTATCTATCCTTCGTTCCTATCTACCATGAATCCTTTTATTTCGTTCGTTTTCTTTTTTTTTTCTTTCCTTTTTTCCTTTTTTCTTTTTCTTCTTTCCTTTTCTTATTCAGAAGTTAACCTACAGCAATAAATTTTTAATATTAAGTATCAAAGCTATTAAAAAATATGAAATTTCAATGATAAAACAATCTCTGTCTCATCACACACTCTCTCAAAAAAAAAAACAAAAATTAATTTGTTATTGAATATATTGTTTGATGATGCGTTCGTTCGTAAAATAATTACGATTTTATCGTAGAACAATATTAGTTTTTGAGATAGCACGTAAATCTCGATACCCAGAGATTATTATTTGACGATAAAACGTATGTATCGTGTATCTTTTATTTTTAATTATGATTTTTCGAAATGATGATTGGATATGATCTAATTAATACAGAGTATCGTACGATTGATAGATCGTAAATTTTGATGAAAGATCTGTTGAATTAGTACGTAAGATTGTTATAGCGTAACTATGAAACTATTGTTAAATATTGCAATTTAATGTAAGAAAATTTAGATGTTAATTTTTTGACATCAAAATATTTGTTGGACGATGTAATGTTATATTTCTAACGAAATCACGTTAAAAAAGGATTTTTTCTTAGGATCTACCGTTCGATCGTTTGATATCGTAATAATTTCTTCGTAATTAACGAACGTGTTAAAAATCTTTGCTGAAAATGAACGTTTCTCTTTTCTTTCTTCTTTTCCACGAATCAAAATGAAAAATATCGATGAAATCATGCAATTAAAATTTGTCTCGTTACAAAATCTATCTAAATGAAATTTATTTGAATTTATATCATTGTCGAGAAAATTTTATCGATAGAAGAACGAATAATGTAAAAAACGAATAATAATAACGTCCGATACACCTACCTAATGATTAGCAATTAAATATAAATAAATATATTTTCTCGTAAACCAAATAGTTATTTCGTTAAAGTCGAATTTTATTCGTTTGTTGTCGAATAAAATTGATCATATTTCTCTTGTGATTATGAGCTAGCAGCATATTATAAACAATTTGAATAATATATTATAATTAATTATACTTTACACGTATGTTTATGTTATAACGTTATTGAATAAAAAAGAAAGTATATATACGAATATATTTTTTTTTCTTTTTTAAAAGAAATATATATATATATATATAAAATCTTTGAAACGAAGGTTTCTCTCTCATATGTGAATTACAAAATAAACCAGTGACACACGTAAACGTTCGAAATACGCACGAACGCGCTTGTGGTGTATGTAAATTCATTCGGAGAAAGGGCTTCGTCCCTTTTCTAACGTTCACTGTGCTATGTTACCACCCTATATCGTTGAATATTCCTCCTGTGCAAGGGCTTTAGTGAGAGGACTCAACCTGTGAGAATCGAATTATCTTCCTCTACGAGTACCTACGCCAAAATAATATTTCGCTTTAATGCTTTCACTTGATGCACGTATGTTGTGTCATGCTTTGACGATATTGAAATAACGCGATTCGTTAAACGTCAAGCAATGAATAAATAAATAGATTATAATAAATATCTAATAATCTTTTTTTTAGATTGTATAACTTTACAAAGAGAAGCTTTCCCGAATTAATATTTAACGTAGGTCTGTTAAAAAAATTGTTTTCTCGTTTCTTTCTTTCTTTCTGTTATTTTTATTTATTTATTTTTTTTTTCATCTTCTCTTTCATTCGAAATTTTTCTTTGACAAATTTGTTTGCAACGATGACACGATGTATGCGAGTATATTTATTTTATTTTAAAAATTTTATTTATTATGATTAAATTGTGTGTGTGTGTGTGTACCTGATTTTTCGTTTTTTGGTTAAAAATTGTGTGAGAGAAGTATATTTGAAAATTAATTATGTTTAATAATTAAAATGATGTAACTTTTTTTTTAATTAGAATCTCTCTCTCTCTCTCTCTTTGGTGCTCGACAATTTTATTTATAGACATTTTCTGCTCGTTAATTTTCATAATAAATTTAATACAATTCAATAAAAACATTCCCTTCCTATTCTTTTTCTTTTCCCTTTTCACGTTAGAATTCTTCTTGGAAAAATTTGGCCCTTTAAAATAAATAACAAGTCTATTCGGTTCGCGCGAGTGCTCCTATGCGATATTAATCCGTAATGAATTTTTTATATGATTCGATCATTCGTTGAAACTTCTTTTGCGATAAATTATATTACATACTTCAACAAAATCTTACCTACAAGTTAAATCGTAACCAACCAGTTTCGAAAACGATTAGAAAATTCGTGTGAGTAGAGAAAAAAAAAGAGAGAGAAGTTGCAAAGAAAAGAAAAAACAAGAAAATGACAAAAAAAAAAATATTTTTCAAGTGGTATACACCATTGTTCGATATTCCGACGTGTTACCTCGCACGGAAACGTGTCCCACTTGATAAAACGAAACTTTCTGTTTCTATACATCGTTGTGCAACACCGATGCAATGCTCAGTCAACACAACGGGTTGTCCATTTTGATGAATAGTTCCGATCGTATACGCGTTTCCCAACCTACCTATCCCCTTCCATTCCCACGGTATCGATACGTATAACGAACACACTTCACACATCAGGTAGGTCAATTTTTATAAAAAAAAAAAGAAAGAAAAAAAAAACATATATGTATATATAAAAAAAGTAAATAAAAAAGAAAATAGGAACAAAAATAAAATAGAATAAAATAGAAAAGAAAAAAAAATTCTGAAGCTTCGCAGTAGTTATTGTTCTTTCCGACGTCATGTAAAATAAAAAATGTACGAACCGTAAAAATATTTCGTTTGCTATTTCGCTATCGCGTGTGCTTTTCCTTTTTCGTTTTTCGTTTTCTTTCTACGCGAAAAAGCTGAATTTTTTATTACCAAAATCAAAGAGTTGACGTACGTAGGGATGAAAATAATCGTGGAAAAAAAAAAGAAAAAAGAGAAAAGGAAAGAAGAAAAAGATAAAAGAACGAAAAGAAGAAGAAAAAGAAACGAATGATCTCACGTAGATATGTGTTTTCCTAAATCTAAATTAGCGATAATAAAATATTCATTTCTCTGTGTAGTGTATAGATTCGACAAAAGAGAAAGAGAAGGTAAACGTTTGAAGTATGATGATAGCAAAGCCTGATCGGGTCTAAACATTTCCAATTAGCGTGTGGTCCTGTATTGAGGCGAATATTTTGATCGTCCTTAACCGCGTGCACGGCACGGAATAATAGTCTGAGAACCGCATCGCGGTGCTATCGAATAATACGCTTGATCGAATCCGACCAAAAGCGGGAGCAAAGGGCGGAAAGTGATTAAATAACCCGTTAGAGATTCTGCGTATGATGCTAGGTCAACCGTTGACACGTGTAAGCTTACGATGACGTCTCTCTTTCTCTCTCACGAACACGCACGAATATATATACACGAGTACGAGCACATAATTATATCGATATACGAAAATCCAATTCGATATATTTGCAATAAAATTTCAAATCTTTCAAATTTTCTTAATCAATTTTTATTTCGTATATCGCAAATGTTGTAATGTGAATGAAATATTTATTTCGTAAGAGAAGATAAATCTTGCAGATATATCCTAAATCTTGTAGATAATAATTATTTAAGTATAAAGAAGATTACTTCAAGTTTGAGTATTCTTAACGAAAAGTTTATCTTGAATATTATACGGTGACACATGTGAGCTTACGAAACTTGAAAGCTCTGTCTCTCTTTCTCTCTCTCTCTCTCTCTCTATCTCGTATACACAATATAAAAATTATTCAATATACGTAAATCCGATCGATCGAGTCAGGTTTCTTTCGACAAAATTTTACATCTTTCAGATTTTCTTAACAAATCTTCGTCTTGAATATCATACGTTATCTAACGTTAACAAAATATTTATTTATTATTATTTTCTAAGAATAAATCTATGTATCTATATAGATTATATTCCTTTAATTATAAAGAAGATTGCTGCACCTTTCGAATATTCTTATCCGAGTAAGTAATCTTAATCGTAAATTATTTTTCAATTCTTTTTTCTTTACAAAGTATTATAATTTCCATTGAGATACGATATTTGTTTAAATATACAAATATTAATATACATATACATATATATATATACATTTATTTCTTTATTTCTTTATATAAAAAAAGGATAATTGTGCAAGACCTCTATTCTTTTTCAAAAAGATTCTCATTTCTTTTCGATTATCGTTTTATCGAATTGCAATTGAATAGTTTCTTGCTGACAAGACGAGATTCTCTCTCTCTCTATCTATCTATCTATCTATCTATCTATCTATCTATCTATCTCTCTCTCTCTTTCTTAGAAGTATATGACAGGCGAATAAATTGATGCGATTATGTTATAGATGCGATTCATGCCAAACGCGAGACGCGATTTCTATGACATGTATTCAAAATATTCCTCCCTTTTGTGAGTATACGCGAACTAACGTCGTATTCGACGAAGATCTCTTGTTGTGATCGAAAATCGAATAACGATTATTACGTTCACAATGCTTTCGTTTAAATATCTATCTTATGGAAAAGTGAGACGAGACTCGTTAAGATAAATGTCGATTAAATCTAATTCCAATGATTTTTCCTCCTTTTCTTTCTTTCTCTCTTTCTTTCTTTCTTTCTTTTTCTTTTATTTTGTTCGCTCGACTCGATTCAACGCAAGTAAGCTTAAATAATTAATAAATATAATTGAATGTTAATAAAACGAGATTGATTTTAAAAACATTTCTTTTTTCTCGATATCGTGATATCGATCTCGTTCGTTTCTATCTGTCGTTCGTTTCTATTCTTATTTGTTCGAATAAGCGAACAGAGAATTGTGAATAAATAAAGTTAATAATCGAGCAATGAAAGATTTCAAAGAGTAATAATTCAAGATTATAAAGCGACTCGATAAACTCGTTCTGTTAAACGATTAAATCCGACGAATGAACTTCGTATTATCGCTTAAGAATGAAATTGATATTATTTGTTTCATCGAAATTTCGGAAATCAACACAAATACGGAATAAATCGAGAGTATCGCTGTTAAATATCTAAATTATTTAAGCACGATCGGTTATCAGCAATTGTGTCGAAAGGAGATACTTCCTTTTAACGAAATATAATATATACGAACGAAATATCGTACCGCGATACCCAACGCGATAATAAGAAAAATAAAAAGCTTTAAAAATCCAGCGAATCTACAACCACCGTCAAAAAATAAATTCCTCCCTTTGAAAATACTTACGATTCCGGCAATAAAAATTCTAAATAGGCGACGGAGTTAGCTTCAACACGCAAGAAGATGGACATTAAAAGTCGTACGAAAGAAATTTAAACGCTCGACAGATAGAGGAAGGAAGAGAGAGAGAAAGAGAAAGAGAAAGAGAAAGAGAAAAACAAAGAGAGAGAGAGAGAGAGAGAGAGAGAGAACACTTTTCTCTTTTATCGCGTAGAAGAGGAAGGGAGGTTGGTTGTTCCAAAGGGGTGGTCGACATTTTCGACATGCTCCTCCGATTTTACAGTCGGGGATCGTTGAGCTCTTTCTTATTGCGTGGATAGACGATCTACGAGAAAAAGAGAGAGAAAGAAAGAGAGAGAGAGAGAGAGAGAGAGAGAGAGAGAGAGAGAGAGAGAGAACGTACGGATTGCTCCTCATTTTTTGCTACTCAGGAAACCTCCTTCTCCCTTGATTTCCTCCCCCACTTCCCTCCACGATTCTTTCTCCCTCCCTATCGCCTCTGAACCATCCCCTAAAAGTCTCGGCGACGCACCCTCTTCAACGAACAGTATCTCGAATGAAAAAAAAGAAAAAAGGTAGATAGAGAGAGAGAGAGAGAGAAGAAGGAATCTCGAGAACGAGCGGGATCCCGCATACGGAATATATTCGACGTATTTTACCTCCCCTCCCTTCCCGCCCACCCTCTCCATTTCTTAACTCGTCTTTCCTTTAGCCTTTCCTTACTTTATTGAGTCGTGAATTTCATCGAAGTATCTTACTTTATTTTTCTTTTTTTTTCTGTTTTTTTTTTTCCTTATTTTTTTCCTTATTTTTAAGATAGATAGATAGAGAGAGAGAGAGAGAGAGAGAGAGAGAGAGAGAGAGAGGGGGTAGCGATAATTTCTTCTTCCTTTCTTTCTTTCTTTCTTTCTTTCTTTCTTCATTTTCTTTTTACTCTCTCTTTTTTTCCTTTCTTTTTTTTCTTTTCTTTTTCTTTTTTTTTTCTTTTCTTTCGGTTTACACGCGTTTATTCAACCGTTCAATGAGCCGACTTTTAAAGGGAACTATAACGTTTCCTACTCGCATTCTTCGACAAGGACTGACAAGGGCAGGAATAATGACGATACTTTACTGAATTCCTGTTAAACGACGCAAGAGAAAAGTCGAAGAGAACTTTTTATATTAAATGTAAATTCGATGAATTTATAAGAATATTCTTGTAAATTTATGAGATAGGAGATAGAAAGAGATGTATATATTTTTTAAGATTTATATAGATATATTTAAGAGGAGTAATCTTGAAGTAGAGTTTAACAAATGATCGAAAGTATGTAAATATGACGACATTTACAGCTGTGTAACGTCATGTAATTTTTGAAGTTACATATTTGCGGTGTATCTTAATTTTTCTAGTTCCTCTTTTTCTTTTTTGTCTATAAATATCTTTGTATATATATATATATATATATATATATATATATATATATATATAAAAGATAATGAAGATACATACATAATATTATATATTATATATCCGTATTAATAAAATAAATTTACAACAAATACAAACACACACACACACACACACACATAAACACACATGTGAGTGAGTGTATATGTCCACTAACGAAAGCACAGGAAACGACAAAGAAAAATGAGCAACACGGCCACAATAAAACAAAGCTACCGAGAGAAAGAGGGATGAATAGACAAAAAAAAGAATAGAAAATAGAAAAAGAGAAATAGAAATGGAGAGGGAGAGAGAGATTGAGAGAGATTGAAAGAGAAAGAGAGAGAGAGAGAGAGAGAGAAAGAGAGAGAATGAAAAGTGGTAAGGGAGAAGAGGAAGTACCGGTAAGAGTGGTGCCAGTGAAACGTGCGAACAAGCTCGAACCAAGCCAGGAACGAGGAACAACCATAACTTCATTTGTGCAATGGTCCTAGCCAAGCTCAACCCCTTTCCACCACATAACCACCACTGGTACCGTCACCACCCAAGCGACTCACCACCGATGTGAAAGCACCATAATTTCTCTTGGCGAGCGTTAGACTTTAACTCTACACACACATACACGCTATTCATATCGTTTTGTCCATAATCAAATCGATTATGAGATGCAATAAAAATCAAAATAATTTTTATTCGATCTTATAAATATAATAATCCTTCGTGATCACGTATTATCTCGTATACGTGATCACGTATGATCAAATATAATTATCATGTAATCGTATAAAAAAAAAATAATAATAATAATAATAATAATAATACAAACGCTAAAAAAAAGGAAAAATAAAGAATAAAAAAAGAAGATAAATAATAATAATAATAATAATAGTAATATAACAAAACGTTTCTCGTTTTATATGTATATAGATTTACGTGTACGTATATACATATTTAGATATACGCATGAAATCTGATGTGTTACAATTACGTTTCTTCATTAAAAAAAAAAAAAATGAAGAGAAAAGAAAAACAAAGAAGGAAATGAAATAAAAACTTGTTAAGTTTAAACTCTTGGGAAATATATATCGAACAGCAATCGGTTTACGAATATCGTTGTATTACTCTACGTCAGGAAAATTTATATGTAATAGAACGGGACACGTGAGACATCGTAACGCGGCTACGTTAATTAAATTCAGCGGGTGTTCAAACTTCTATATCATATGTTGCACGTAATCTCACCTACCGTTTCATTACGGACCTTTACAGAGCTTCTGACGACGACGACGACGACGACATCGACGAAAATCTACCCTCTCACACCCTTCTCGAAGCAACAACCCTTTTCTACCTCACTATTTTAATGACACGGGGAAAAGGAAAATTGTTTATGACTTATATAAAGCTAAAACAATATCGTAAGAAAGAAAGAGAGAGAGAGAGAGAGAATTATTAAAGATAAATCAAAACGAACGAGTGCTTGATAACTCATCATTGTCACCTTGCTTCAACTTTGATGAAGTAAAATACGTTAATATTTCACTGATAACATGTGCATATATATATGTGTGTGTGTGTGTGTGTGTATTACGTACGTGTATGTTAGGTATACCCTAAAAGACGCGTCTCATTTTCCTAACTCGTGCAAGCAGTCTACCTCGCTTGGTTTTGCTTTGAGAATTACTTTACGTCGAAACAAACTTGTACTCTAGAACGAGATGAAAACTCTCTTCCAGCAATCTTGCGTTTAAAGTTTTCTCTCGTCTATACTGTTATCCTAATTCTCTCTTTCTCTTTCTCTCTCTCTCTCTCTCTCTCTCTTTCTCTCTCTCTCTCTATTTCTATTTCTCTTTCTCATTCTCTTTCGTTGATTTCATCGACAAAAGATTTTCTCTCGAACGACGAGTTAATTAGAAATAATTTCTAAATTCCGTTTCAATCTGACCGACAAATCCACAAACGTTTACGAGGGCGGATTACTATTGAAAAATAAAAAAATAAATTAAACGAAACGAAGCGAAAAAAAATATGGAGGATAAAAAGAAAAAAAGAAAACAGTTACATTCGTAATTTACGATCACGGAGACAGGAGTATCTCGATCAGTTGGTTAATCGCTTTAATCGGTAATTCTATCGGTTCCTGTTTGACGTTTGTTTCGAAATCAACCAGAGAAGATAAATATATTTGTTGGAGTTAATCCAAACTTTACGTTTCGTGGCGTTGAACGTGGCGAAAACGTTGATAGAAAACGATTCGTGATTTTACTTGGACGATACAAATGATTTTCACAAAATTCACCGCACAGTGAATTTGATTTTTTTTTTTTTTCGAAACTTTGCGTGGGAAACTTCAAATAATTTTTGTTGTATCAAAGAGAAAAGAAAAGATAGTACTCATGCTAAACGATATCTTTTTATTTTTTGTTAGGTAGACACACAAATTATTTCTCTCTACTTTATCACCCTTTTGCCTCTGATGCTCGCCATAACGTACATCTTCTGTTTTATATCTTTTCTCTCTCGTCCTTACCCCCTCCCACCATTCATCCATCCCCACTCTTCGTCTTTCCTTTCTCTCTTTCCAACATTGCTTGTACTATAGAACCTTAACTTCGAGATACGTAATGTACATACGTTATCGTAAATTCGTATATATGTATCTCGTGATAAAATGCATTTTCTCTTTACACGAATGACTCTGTAATATTTCTTAGAGACAATCTACGAAGGAAAAATATTTAAAGTAAATTTAGTAGACTTTTTTTTATTTCATTCATTCATTCCTTCATTCATTCATTCATTCATTCATTCATTCATTTAATTTTATAAGCGTACGTATAAAATTTTATAAGTGTAACGTCTATCGGATATTTTCAGTATTATCTATTAATTTAATTTATTTCTTTTTTTTATCGAACCTATTTGACTGAATAAAATATTATCTCTTTATTTAATTCATTAATTTTGCATTTTATATATATATATATATATATGTATTTAATTTTTGAAATATTGTCTCTTGCCTTACGTCAATATCACAAAAGATAAAAATTAAAATATATTTATTAATAATATTTATTATATATATATATATTATTAAAATATAATAAAAGTTATTTCCTTTTTTATTATATTTACTTACGATCATTTAAATCACTGTCTTTTTTTTTTAATCATTCTAAAAGATACATATATATTGTATATTATTTCTTAAATGAGAGATAAAAATGAACACGATTTATGGTAGATAAAATTGACTAATGAAAATAAGTTCTACTTGTATCCGTGTAGAAAACAAAAAGAAAACACCAAAGGTCTATTACAAAACGAAGATTAATGGAGTTTAAGCGTCTTCCAGCTTTATTTCACTGGCTTTTTCGATACCAAACCATGACGAGTTGAAACGTTTACTTCTAACGTCCAATATTTTCACGAAACATTTTCAATTTACAATCGTTTGGCGAGTATATTTAAACAAAGTTATAAAAAATTTGATATAAATATATTGTGCATATAAAAATTTGTTTCTTTTTTTATTTTATATTATTTACATTTTCTCTTTTTCTCTCTCTCTCTCTCTCTCTCTCTCTCTCTCTCTCTCTTTCTGTATGCGTGTGTGTGAGTAAATGCACTTCCATATTTTTCTACGTATACTTCGATAATGAAATAAAATGACAAAATGAATGAAAACATCATTGCAATTTTTGTACAGACACATTACATCACAGATTATTTATTAACGTCAACTCGTGAAAATGATGGATTTTAGATTTTTCCTTTTTTACATTAACACAATCATAATTATTAGAGTAATGTCAACTGAAAGTAGTTTTTCATTATTTGTTATTTATAAATGAAATGAAACTATTTATTATTATAGATTAAAAATGATAACGAGTAGTGTGTCGTGTGTTTATTTTTTTTCAAATATATGTCAAATCGATAGACGTGATAAAAAACAGATCGATAGTCCTGGAGCGTTAATAATAGATTAGAAAATTATTATCATTGTAAATAATTATTTATACACATACATACATACATATATATATATATATGTTTATATAAAAAGAACATTGGTCTGATTCTATATAATTTAATAATAAAATTTTGAAATAGAACGTTTATAAATAAAACGTATTTGATAGTCTAGAAACACGATTCTTACGTGACTTTGTAAACTTTTTGAAATCGTAGTCGAACAAAAATAAGACAGAAAGTAGAGAAAAGGAAATAGAGAGAAATTGAATCAAACAAGCTAATTATTAAAAGATAATAATTAACTAAAAATCATAAAGAAATTAACAGACGTGATACAAACAGATCGATTATTATACCAATGTTAATAATAGATCAAAATTATCATTATAAATAACTATTCGTATACATACATACATACATACATAAAAAGAAGAACTCTGACCTAATTCTATATAATCTAATAATAACATTTTCAAATGGAACGTTTATAAATAAAACATATGATAGTCTTGAAACGCGATTCTCACGTAACTCGGTACTCCTTTTTATCGTACGTGTTTGGCTAAGAATAAAAAAGGATGTGTATGGTAAGGAAAATAGAAAAACAAACAAGAAGAAAGAAAGAAAGAAAGAAAGAAAGAAAGAAAGAATAAAGGAGTCGAAAGACATGCTAGACATAACGATCGTCCAGGCACGGTCTGGAGCTCGTCTTGTACTTTGTCCTACGGGAATACAAAGAGCGTTGGTCCAGCTCGTTCGTTCTACCGTTGCGTTGTTGAAGCTAGCGAGAGTGAGCAGTCGTGTGTGTCTGGGCCAAGCATTCGTCAGAGAATTAATGGCCGGCACGGGGCCCGCAGAAAGCATTATTTCGGCGGAAAAGCGACGAGGCAAGAAATTATGGTTCACGGTTGTCGAGGGACTCTGACTCGTCCTACTGAAACTGATCGTAGATGTTGAAATAGATGAGAAAGAGGTGGAGTTTGAAGAAGAAAGGATGAAGGTGTACCGTCTAACGATATTAAACGTTTGATCGTCCTCCTCTGTCCGTGTCTGTCTAAATCAAACGTTAATTTATAAGGGATAAATTATGAAGAATAATTACGTATATGTATGTACGATGATAGGATACAATGATTCGTAAGATTATTAAAATCGTATTAATTAAAATGATTATATAAATGATAACAAAGTGGAATGAGTTGGAATATACGATTAATAATAATGATTAATAATAAAGATGTAGAATATATATATATAGGATCGATCGGATCGTCAGAGCTTTCTTGGATTTTCTTTTTTTTTTCTTTTTTTTTTATTTTTATTTCTTGTTTTCTTTTTCTTCTTCTTCTTCTTCTTCTTCTTCTTCTTCTTCTTCTTCTTCTTCTTCTTTTTAGTTCTTTTTTCTTCTCTCTATCTTTTAATTAATTTACATTTCGCTTTGTAGTTTATCTTGTTGTTAATTGGGCTCTTTGTCGTTTCTTGTTGTAATAATGTGAAATAAAATTACGATTCTAAGGGAAATTATGACTAATGAAATTGGATGTCGTAGTTCTTTTGTAGTATATTTCTTTCACTTAATCTGTATTTTATGTTGTACTTATATCCTTTTGTTCTTCTGGTTTGAATAGTTTATTTCGTACTTATTTTGCACTTAATTTGTATTTTCTTTTGTATTTATACTTAAGAGAATATACAGAACGAAATTACGATTAGAAGGGAAAACAATATGAACGGAATTACACGTTACGTTTCTCTGTTGTATTTATATTTTACTTTGTAGTTGTACTTGATGGTATATTAAATGTAACTACGATTGAAAAAGAAAATTAAAATTAAGAAATATAGTAGATATTACACGTTCATTTTCTTTTTTCTACTTATTATAACGTTCACTTATGAATTATCTAAATGCAAAACCCATTATCTTCAACCTGAATTATTTGTACTGGAAAATACGAAAGAAATCCTTTAGGGGAAAAGAATCACTAGTTTATTTTTACAAAAAAAAAAAGAAAAGAAAAGAAAAAGAAAAAGAAAAGAGAGAAAAAAAAGATAAATTTAGAATTCGTATTTTAATACAGTCAGAAAGATTTTTATTTCCAAATGAAATACTTTTACAACATTAATTCAATAACGTTAACATTTTATATACATATATTAAAATAAATTATATATATATAAAATAGATAAATAGTATATTATATATTATATTAAAAATATATTAAATATATTAAATATATATATATAAAATAGATAATATATTAAAATGAAAAGAAAAATGTATACATATAACATATAAATAAATAAATAAATTCATTTTTTTTCTTTAAAAACGAAAAGAATATTTAATTGTCCAAGAGACAAGAAAATAAAAAGAAAATTTTTTGTTTCGACAAATAATTAGGGTTACGCGTATTTCGATTATAATAACAACGATGATGAACGGTAGAACGATTTTCTATGAAACGGAATTGTTTTTGTAATCGAAATTTCTCCAACAGCGAATCCTTTCGTGATAATATTCCCGAATAAATAAGAGGACATTTTTTTCCCATCGAACCTTAGAAAAAGAATTCTTTGTCTCGGAGAAACGAGGCATCGATCCATGAACGATTCCACGTTGCATATGTAGTAGTCCATAACCACGAAATAATTCATCGAACCCAAAGCCGATTTTATTATTTTTATTTCGTTCTTTATCAGGCAATCAGAGAAATGAACGACAACATTGTTTTCGAATTATCCGATCGCTGCACCAGAACGACTTATTACTCCTTTATTATTTTTATTTTCATTCATTTTTATTTCCACGTTTTATTATTCACAAGTTATTCTTCCATGGAGCAGCAAGATTTTTGCTTTTCTCTAGAGAATTATTTTAAATAGAAAAAAAAAAGAATAGAAAAGAAAGAAGAAAGAATTAATCGCTCGATCGTTTGCAAAATCTTTTTTTTTTTTATTTATGCTACGTAAGATCTCGCGTCAAAAAATAAAAAGAAGAATTTATTAGATCGAATCGTATGTACACAACTTCGATATATATTAATTTTATATCAAGAAAAGATCTATTTAATTTTCTAACTTGTTTCCGATATTTATTATTATCTTTTTTATCGTATGATTTGTTTAATATTACAAGGTATTGCGTAAAAAAAAAAAAGGAAAAGAAAATTATTACATCGAGTCATATATAAACTGCAATGCGATATAAACTTCGTTCTAATCTGATTATATATATGATACTATTATCAAAAAAATGATTTTTATATATATAAAAATCTGATTAATTCTTATATTAATTATTATAATTATATAAAAAATTTATATTATTTTATTATTATTACTATTACATTATTTTATTAAAAAGCAAAATTTCTAAATTTCGCTTATGTATATTAACTATCATTTAATAATAATATTTCATAAAATAATCCACACGTATGTATATAAATCTACGATCGAATATGATCAAACACTTTATAGAACTTCTTCATTTCAAATTTTATCCTAACAAGAAAGATATCTTACGTCGAAACATTTCATTTATTGCGACTGTCGGTCTAATAGTGTCATGCTCAAGGTAACAATCAAGAGAGTATTTAATCGCATGTTAGGTTGTTTGAGATACAACTATTATCGTTAGTTCACCACATAAACTATAATTATCTTCATTTACTAACGTTTATCAATGTTACCAACCATTTCATTAATGACCACCATACGAAGGAATCATGTTCCTTTTGAATTCATTGTTATTAGACGATAACCTGTACATTTACAACTCTCGTTTGACACTTTCTAATTTGTCATTAGATATCACCGTTTAATTGCAATTCGTAAATCACTATTATTCATGAATCTTTATATAGTGTAGAATATTATGCTAGATTCATTAATGTTAATCGTTATTCAAAAGAGAAATATATATATATATATATATATATATATATATATATATATATATATATAGAGAGAGAGAGAGAGAGAGAGAGAGAGAGAGATACAATATGTGCGATATGATAAGTGAATTCGAAGCATTATGACGTCGACGATCCTAATGAAAATTATCTCACAAACGATATCGCAAATGATTCTGATTGTCGGAAACAAAATTTCCCCTAGGTCGAATTTCTCCGCTCGCATTACGCTCTGTTTCACATAGTAATTATCGTGAAGGTAGAACGATAAATCGTAACGATCTCGTCAAATTAATGTTGTTATTAGGTCATTCATCACCATATGTACGCGTATAGATTTCGTTAAAAAATGTAAAACGATATACCTATTTGTTAATTATGAAATTGAAGATTCTCCAATTTTTTGTTGAATGTTTCTTTATTCATATTGAACGATCAGAATTTTATGTATAAAAATAAATTATATTTTATACATGGTGAGGCAATAATTTTGATCATGTTGAATATCTGCGTTTTTTCTTAAGATACGTACGTAAAAATTTTATTTATGAAAACTTTATTTATTATGACCATGATAGATCAGTAATAATTTTTTTGTAAGTGAACTCATAAAAGGTACATGAAAGTTAACTGTCTTTCTTTTAATAGAATCATGTTTTCGATTATCTTAATCGATGAAGCCAGACGTTCTCTATAAAAATGAAATAACCCATGTGTATCATAAAACGAATAGTTCAATAGTAATTTTTATTTAAATATTAAATTAATTAAGCGTAGAGTAAGTGAAAGCAGAGTAAAGGTTTGTTTAACGAATTTGTTTCGAGTAAATGGGAATACGTTACTATTAATAATATAGAAAAAACTATAATGTAGAATTTCGTAAAAAAGAAATAATTTGTTTACTAATTATTTGTTAATTTATATGTAATTTTATAAATCAATAGCAATCTAAATGTTTTTCGTTTTTTTTTTTAACAAAATAAAATAAATTCAGTTGGTAAGAATTTGTTTGTAAAAATTGTTTATAACAAATTGTTAATTAATTATTAACAATACGCAGAAAAGAAAAATAGTAGAAATTTTGCCCTTTAAAACGATAGTACATTCAGGTTTCTACGATTTTTAGTTCCGGAAATATTTGCATTTAAATTTAAGATGTTTATGTTGACCCATTGCTCTAAAAATTTCATTCAAATTGGTTCAACGACACAGTGACCTACATAAATTCCGTGAATTTACGTGAGCACGATACTACTACTACTACTATTACTACGAACAGCTGTATTACTATATTATACGAATTATGAATGAAAAATTATGAATGAAAAAATGTAGAGACTTGAAACAAAGAAGATTTTCAATTGTAATTTATTATTTATTTGAATAAATATTGCAATAATATCGATATAATAAAATCGATTTTGTCAATAATTTTTTAAAAATCGATATTTTTCTTTTCTTTAGTAATAAATACTTAACTGCAATATTATCATCGAAAATTTTTATTACGATTATGTAAATTCTATTTTATTTATTTAAAATAAAGGATACAATATTTATTAATTAATAATTAATAACATTTTTAAATAGACAACAGTATGAAATAAAAAGATGATTTTTTCAAAAGACTCTTTTCTCATAATTTATTACTATCGTATTATTTATAGCTATTCTTACTACATTTTAATTATTTAGTTTTGCTTACGAACTTGAAGAATCAAAAACTCGATGAACTTATTTCATGATATTGACGTAACTATGAAATATCTCCTGAACTAAATAATTTTTCGACGTAGATAAATTAATACTATTTTTTCTTTCTTTTTTTTTTTTATAAAAAAATATCAAACTACATCGATCAGTGGAATCAAATACGTAGGAGTCCGATAAAAACAAAACAGAAAGAAAAAGAAAAAAAAATTTGTCCAACTACAAAAAAAAATTATTATTTCCATATCATGAATCCTTTCTCGCTTCCCCGTATCGTTGAACATTTGTAAATATATTTCTAAGACGAATGAAGATACTCAACGTTATTGTTATATATCCTATACACGCGCATAATTTATCTTTTAATTATTCTCATCAATAAATAAAATAGATACTTCAATGAATTTTGCCAACTTTTAATAGGAAGATCGAAACCACAGTGATTCTTTAAATAGAAAGGAAATATATATATATATATATATATATCGATGTGTCTCATGGGAGCTTTAAAAATATTAACGATACTTGCTTTGATTATCTTCTCTGGTTTCACGAGATGATATATCCCAAAGGTCCCATAAAAATATCGAGATACTATAGCCAATCATTTTTTTTCGATTGCTGACCAAGCCTAATACTCATTTCGAAATAGTGAAGTGAATGATAGAAGGTAGTGCGACAGAGACGAAGAAAAAGAAAGAAAAAAAGAGAGAGAGAAAGAGAAAGAGATATAAAGGATTCAAAGGAAGTCTTGATAATACATATTGTCTAAATGTATCATCTATATTATATATATATACACACATATATATATACACATATATTCTTTATTGATTGCAGACATGCTTTTGATTACAGAAACGCGTTATGCTAACTACCTTTATCCCCGATTGCATATTAAAGGCCTTCACTAGGCATTATGCAATAGTCAAGTTGGTTTATGGTGCTTCCTACAAGTACCGTTGGTATACGTTCATTCCCATAAATTTGATGTGCTGTTTCTCTCTCTCTCTCTCTCTATTTCTCTCTCTCTCTCTATCTATCTATCTATCTATCTATTTATCTATCTATCTATCTATCTATCTATCCATCTGTCTATCCATGTATCTCTTTAGTAGAACATTAGCGAACCAACTGCTGAACGGCAGACAAATTTTCAATGTTAATTTCCCGAACATTCTAGAAGTCTTCATTTAGATATATCTTCGTTGATTTGATAGATACCGATCGATACGATCTATATACTATGTACATTATAGAATACTTGAATTTATCGTTTCATGCATATATGTATACCGTATTACTTAACGTAATGGTTAACTAGCTCGTAAAGTATCCGATTTAGTGATAATCGAACGATATAGTCGTTTCGATAATACCGATCGATTTATCAACATTTTTAATAGTTATAATGATAAATAAATACGATATGTTAAATGTAATTGTAATTAATGATATAAGTGTAATTATCAGCATTTTTAATAGTTACAGTGTTAATTCGATATTATGTGTTAAATATAATTGTCGATATAGTGATTTATTGGAGATACGAATTTTTTATTCGTAATCATAAATTTTCAAAGAAGTGTTTTTTATTTTTTGTTCTTTCTGATCTAAAAATGATCCATAAAATCCAATCGATTTAATACAAGTTTGTTTATTCTTCGTGTCTGACAGAAACATAAGATGGGTCAATAATTTTCACGAATTTATTTCTTTTCTTTTTTTTAAAGAGATTAATGACAAATGAATCTTCCTTCTAAATCGATAACTCCAATTTACGAATCTATCCGTGACTATCTGAAAATAATTTCAAAATCAAAATCAAACGATTAAAACCATCAAATTTCTTTAACCATTCGTTACCAACAGAAGGATAATAAGGATCGATAACTCCCACGATTTTTAACCACGTACCTGCTAGTTTCATTTTTTATAAACAATCAAAAAATCCAAAGAAAATTGAGAAACGAAAAAGCGAGCTTTCTAAATGAATAATTCTAATCTAAAATATTCCATCAATATACATACGCACGTACATATACGTAGATACAAAAAAAAAAAGAAGAAAAGAAAAGAAAAAAGAAATCAAAAAATTCGATCGAATTTTCATTCCACCGTGTTCAATACAAACGTAAAAAAGAAAAAGAAAAAGAGAAAGAAAGAAAGAAAGAAAAAAAAAAAAAAGGAAAAACCAAAAGAGGAAACAAGATCAATAATTCTCCCAACGATATTTATCCCCTTTTTCTTTCCAAGTTTCACGGCACTTATCTCCTCTTTTCTTTGTTATCAGCACTTTCTCTTTTTCATACTTGTCCCTCTCTCTCTCTCTCTCTCTCTCTCTTTCTCTCTTTTCTCAGGACATTATCCATCTTCGTCTATCATTCATCCTGTAAACCATGTGCCACCTCCTTCTTTCGACGCGTACTATCGGCTTCTGTCTGTACCTGTCGGTCGACGTAGAGTACCAGAACAAAAGAGCGCCTATCCTCACTCTATTTCTATTTCTCTCTCTCTCTCTCTCTCTCTCTCACACAAACACATACACTTTACTTGAGAACCAAAGCACGAATAAAAGCAAGCAAGCAAGCAAGAGAGAGAAAGAGAGAGGGGTGGAAACTGGAGGCAGATTTCTGGTATACCCGACGGAGCGTGAATTATGAAATAACGAAGATCCGACGGCGGGTATCGTCGGCCGTCACTCCAGAAGAGAGACGTGTGAGGCAAACTTTTCGAGGAAAGAGTGTGAGAGAAAGAGAGAGATATCTCTAGAGAGAGAGAGAGAGAGAGAGAGAGAGGAACAGATTCTCTAGCAAAAGTTTGGCTCGTACACGATGTCAACGCTGACGAATTTCGTTCTCCTCCTTTTCCTTCCCCTTCTTCGTTCTTCCTTCTTCTCTTTTATCGATTAGATCGTCGTCGTCGTCGTTGTCGTCGTCGTTGTCGTTGTCGTTGTCGTCGTTGTCGTTGTCGTCGTCTTTTCTTCGTTGACGTTGCATTAAAATAATATTAAGCTTGTGTTACTTGGAAGTGATATCAATCGTCGTCACGTTAGGACGTCAAGTGTTTAACTCGATAACGCTTGTTTTAGGCTTGTTTTAAATAATGAAATAAATTGAATTATGAAATAGAAAGGAGTATTATGTGTGTAGGTATACTTATTAACGAAAGGTTTTCTTCTTTCTTTTTTTTGTCGTTCGAATAAATTAGGTATTCTATATTTTATATAAAATAAAAAATTGATAAAGAAATTTCGTCGTTAGATTAGTGTACGTCGTTCGAATAAATTATGTATTTTATATTTTATATAAGACGAAAGAAGAAGTAGATAAAGAAGATCGATATACGATTGAAAAGATCGTAAAATGTCAAATATAAAATGTTATAATCAATTCGAGAAGGAATTGTTTAAACGTATTATGTTATGTAAATGATTGATTCCAGAAATTATATGAGTGATTTTAAAAACAATGATTTAATATGAAAGATAAATATATATACAACTATACATATATATCTATGTGTGTTTTTGTTTTCTGAATAGCATTAAACAACAAAGTGATTGATGAATAATAATATAAAATATCTCGGACGTGGCTAATGTTTTTTACATTTCAAATAAATTATGTATTCCGAGCGCAAGAATAAAATAAGACTACTAGTATAAGAAAGCTTCTTCTTTCAATATTGAATTGATTTCTTTTCGAAGGCGTGAAACAAGCGAGATTTTTTTTTCTTTCTTCTCGAGGGAAAGGAAACTGAAGAATAAAAGAAATAAAACGAAAAAAAAAAGAAAAGAATAAATAATTAAAAAAAACAAGAAGAAAAGAAGAAAAGGAAACACAAAAAAAATGTCGCATATATACAAAGACGAGATTATAAGAAAACGTTTTGTTAACTACGTAATATTAAGAGATACGATCTTATCTTTTCGAACGATTTATTAGAGTTACACGGATGCCGACTAGAACGACGTGTCACGAACGAATAGAACATGATAAATAATCGCATGTCGGACGTTGATGAATTATTATGAAAGTTATTGTTGAAGTAGCGCAGGCTGCATTTATAAACGTATATCTAGAAAGTTAGAGGTAAGAATGTTCGGTATCGATTGCTTCGTGTAAATGGTTAACATCGCTCAGATCGGTGCGAAGGTGTACCTAAAAGCTTTCTTGTATCTCGATGAATGCACCTTTGTCGATGTAAGAAGAAGGATTTATGAATGGTATGAAGGTGGACTATGATTTATAGTAATACCTTGCCGATGGTTACGATAATGGGTTCATGATAATTTTCCTAATACGAATAAAAAAAAAAAAAAAAAACAAAACGAAACAAAACGAAAATGAAAAGATATATCAAATGGTTTTTCCTATTCGTTACGATCTTTACGCGTGTACGTTACGTTCATTATCTAGTTCGAATGAAAAAAAAAAAAAATAATAATAAAAATAATAAAAAAAAAACAAACAAAAACGAAGGAGTTAAGGAAGAAAAGAAACAAATAAAACGAAATGTGAGATAGATAGATAGATAGATAGATAGATAGATAGAGAGAGAGAGAGAGAGAGAGAGAGAGAGAGAGAGAGAGAGAGCTCCAATCGTAGCACGATTCTATAGGAAATTCAAATGCACCGCGGTTTAGGTCAGTTCGAGCGGAAAAGTATTCGTGTCGAAGTATTCAAATGGCCTCGGGGCACTCGGGCCCGCGATCTGAAATTCAATCGAAGTATTTGATCTCGAGTTGGTAAGTGTGTGCACGTGTAGAGATACTTGCAGTGGTTAGCAAGCAACGGACTCACGCTTGAATACGGTGAGCTCCAGCTTTTCGGAGATTCAAAGACAATGAGAAGGTGAATCGGAAAGGGAGAATGGGTTTGGTAGGTATGTGGTAAAGGGAGGGAGAGGAAGAGTGAAGAAGTAGATAGGGTGAGAACTCTGAGGGCGAGTAAGGTAGCTGTCAGAGAACCTGCTGAGAACAGTTTTTCGTGTTTGCGAACTCTCGCATCTCTTCTTGTTCCCTCTTTTTTTTCTCCTTTTCTTTCTTTCTTTCTTTCTTTCTTTATTTTTTCTCTGCATTCTCTTTTTTTTTTTACATTTTTTTTTTATTTTCCAGCTTCCTCGCCTCTATCTTTCTCTTTAACATTCAATCTCTCTTTCTCTCTCTCTGTTCTTTTTTTTTTGTTTACTCTGTCTGTCTGTCTGTCTGTCTGTCTGTCTGTCTGTCTGTTTGTCTGTCTGTTTGTCTGTTTGGTTGGTTGGTTGGTTGGTTGGTTGGTTGGTTGGTTGGCTGTCTGTCTGTCTCATTCTCTTTTACTTGTCTATCTTTTTTTTTTTCTTTATCTATCCTTTCTTTCCTTCTCTATTTCAAAGTCACTCTCTTAATGCTCGATTTAGATTTAGAGCGAATACATACATATATACATATATACATACATACATACATACATTTATACATACATACATAGCATGGCTAAAACGAGTTTCCTTTTGACTATCATTCTCTCTCTCTCTCTCTCTCTCTCTCTCTCTCTCTCTCTCTCTCTCTCTCTCTCTCTCTCTCTTTCTCCATTCGTTTTCAAGTTGAACGCCGAGCAAGAGATCGCAAGGGTAGTCGTTAAGTCGCCACTTTGCGCACCAATTTCGTATCGACGTTCACGAAAGGGGAATAATTTTCGAGATGTTCTTCCGCAAAACTGTTACATCTTGTCGGCACAAGGTTATCTTTCAAACGTGAAAGCAGGAAAATGAATCGGTGGCTCTTTGAAATCCCTATTCGAGAAAATGAATATTCGTCGGAACTATTCTTTACATCATCCATCATAATGTTTTCCCTATTTTAAATTAAAAATATCGTCGCCGATTATATTTATCGTTGTTAATTTTTAATAAGAATATATCTTGCGGTAATTATAAACGGAATAACGTAAATGTAATTATATAAAATAATCAGTACTTTTTTTTTTCATACGCCTTCATTCGCAAATGTTAAATCTCTTAAATCGTTCCTATTTAAATAACACGCTCTCTCTCTCTCTCTCTCTCTTTCTATTTAATAATTTAAAAAGAGAAAAGAAGAAAGACAGAAATGGTAAAGCAGAATTTGATAGAACAATTTAAAAGTGTTCCCCTGATGAAAAATGTAAAACGTCCTTGTCGTTCACTTTTTTTCTTCTTACGTTTTTTTTCTGTTTCTTCTTTTTTATTTATTTTTCGTTTTTATATATATAAAAAGGAAAAAGGAAAAGAAGAAGCGAAAAAAAATATCATCGCGCAATCGTTCGCTGTTAGTTGAATATTAAAATTATACAAGGTAATACTTTCGAAAAGGGACTACGTGTAGGTGTAATAAATATAAAGAAACATTTTATTTCTCATCTTTCATTCAAAGACGTTGTTAAATTTTTTCTAAAGTTTCAATTGAAATAGCTCACTCTGTATACAATAATTTAAAAAGAAAAAGAAAAAGAGAAAAAGAGAAAGAAAGAAAGAAAGAAAGAAAGAAAGAATGAATGAAAAAAAGAAAGAAAGAAAGAAAGACAGAAAGACAGACAGACAGAGAGAGAGAGAGAGAGAGAGAAAGAGACAAGTACATGGAAATGGTGCAGCAAGATTTAACAGAACAATTTAAAAGTGTTCCCAATGAAAAATGTAAAACGTTTCTGACTTTCTTTCGTCGATCTTTCAACTTTGGCAAGCAACAGCAGCTTCCCGTAGGATCAGTTTTGTTTTCTCTTTCTCTCTCTATCTCTCTATCTCTTTCTACTTCACTCTCTTTACGACAGTTTTGTAGGTAGCAGAACGATTTCTTTTCTTCTCATTTCCCTCTTATAATACGGCCGTAGGGAGAAACGAGTTGTGTCTTGGATGTTGTAGTAACTCGCGGATGTTAAAGAGATTGTTACTATGACCTTATTTTCTCTCTCTCTCTCTCTCTCTCTATCTTCCACTTTCTTTCATCCTAAAACCACGAATCTCTTAGCCTCTAACCAACATTATGAACCACGATAGTAACAAAAGCTGATGCTCACTGACCGTAAAATAATGTGTATGGTAATTCACGTGAAACATGGAGGCACCTATACGGTATATATACACGAATAAATCTACTTCAACTATGAACGGTATTAATATATGTACGTGTATGTATGTATGTATGTATGTCTTTCTCTCTCTATCCGTCTGTCTGTGTGAAAGATAGAGAGAGAAAGATAGAGATAAGAAAATCGAAGGAGTTCAATAAGGAACGTTTAAATACATTTACACGCTAGTTCGATTTTACTATATGACACATATATATATATATATATATATATATATATATACATGCATAGATTCACATATGTAATAGATATAATCGAGGTAACTCATTCGAGCGGATAATACGAGCTACGATAACTTCGGTTGGCTCGATCGTTCGAACGAGCAAATCCAAAAGAAAAGAGAAAAACTGAACATAGGGGTGGAAAGGGTGGCTAAAAGGGGGATATATAGATGCGGGGATAGGAGGGTAGTAGCATATAGCTGGTTGATCTGAAATATCGTGTCGAGTTTCGTCTCTATCAGAGGGAAACGGGACAGAGGTAAAATTCAACAGGAAGGTTGGACTTATGACATTTCGATGTATCGACGAGTCCTCGACGGGGAAAGATCCGATAGACCTCTTTCCAGATTGAGTGCAACGTTTTGACAGCTTTCCCGTTGGTTCGACGAAAATTTGAAGTGTCAATAACGATGGCACCGTTTCGTTTGTGCATTGAAACGAACAAACGAGTGTTCCATGATTACGAGGAACGCGTGTCTATGGGAACAAACTTACCACCTTATTCTTCTTCTTCTTCTTCTTCTTCTTTTTATTCTTCTTGTTTTCTTTTTCTCTATCTTTTTAAATCGTTCAATTTAAATACCTTCGAATTTATTCCCAATACAAACGTCGTTACGAATATTCTCCTTTGAATCGTTTTTCCACAAATTTTTTTTTCCGATAATAATAATCATTAGAATAGTAATAATAATAATAAAATAATAATAATAATAAACAGTTTCCATCTATCTATTTACCTCTGTGCTCGCTAAATTATTTCTGAAACTTATTGACAACCAAAATAGAAAAAAAATTTCCACGATCTTTTGCAGATTTAAGAGGAATGATTCTAATTAATCGTAATTAATATACGGCAATTATTTTCGGTAGAAATTCAGTACGTATAAAAAAGAAATGTTCTTCGTGAATTTAACGTTATTTATCGGTATGCTACAACGTTCGGAAATACTCGAGAGTAATTTCGTAGATGTACGGGCCGTCATGTTGCAAGCAGGCTGGTACCATCAGGTGGTACTGGATCGGGCAGTTATTATAATCAATGTGCCGTGTTATATTAAAACTGGTCGAGTCAGGACGATATTCCAACTGTTACCATGAAAATGGTTACATAATCAAAATGTATTTTAGATAATGTGGCTTTGGGACAAACGAAAACTATTGTTTCCTTTGGTGAAAAAAGAAAAAATTACAAAAAAAAAAAAATTGAAAAAAAAGGAAAATGAAAAATGTATTGAGTGTAATAATAAATTAAGTATATTATAACATGATATATATATAGAATAAATATCTAAAGTATATCATAATATTCATACGTAATCTCAAATAAAGTGTATATTGTATGTATAATTTAATCAAACGTTTATATAGATTTTATTATTGTTACTATCTTTATAATAAAGTATATAAGAATGAACCTAAACTACTCGATTGATTTTGAAAATCAATTATTCTTCTTCCGAAACTTTCTTTCGAGCTGATCCACTTCTTTTTCAAATGATAAGATAATAAAATTGCAGGAATAGTTAAAAAAAAAAAGAAACAAAGAGATTACACTACAAAATTCGTTTGTATATTTTATAATACGTTATATACATACGTTATATACTTTATATTTCATCTAATAAATTTTTTCTCTCTTTTTCTCTTCGATGTATCGATTTATCATAATCTACCTGCAAGTATTAACAATTAACGCTCTATTGTTCTTGCTCTCTTCGTTTCTTTTCAATTTCGACATTGTTCTCGAAAGAAGGAAGAAATACGCTTTCAAAAATACAATTGAATTAATCTCGATTGATCGCTAGAAGCAGCGTATTTGATGTAGTTAACAATTTACAGAATTGTTATTCATTTCTCTTCTTATAGAACTTTTGCTTGTCTAAAAATATCATTCGATGAAATACGAAACTTCTCGTTTATTCTTCTCGATGTAACAAATTATTCAATGGAGGAAAAGTTGAAAGCTTCAATAGAATATATAAAGTTCTTGTTATATTTTATAACAGTGAATCAAATAATTATTTACATTTATTTATTATTCGACCATTTCTCGATATACATATTTGATAAATCACCTGTTTTATCTTAACATGTGTCGAACAATGAATGAATATTCAACGATCTTAAAAATGCAACTTTTTATTTCACGATTTGTTCGTTACTTTTTCAAATTATTAATTAATGCCTGGATCATAAGAAATTTCGACAGGTGTATTTTTTTTTTATATCTTATTAATATGTAATAAATGATTATATAACAGAGTATATATAATAGTTACTGTAATAATTTTATTTCATTAGAAAGTATATAGTAATATCTATTGTATCGTACGTGATATATCATATTTATCATCTACTGGACAGTGAATCATCGATCAACAATTTTAAAAAATTCAACTTTTTATTAAAAAATTTGTCTTTTTTTTCAAATTATTATAAATAGATCAAATCGTCATTAGGTAACAATCATCAGAAATTATAATATATATATATTTTTTAGATATGATTAAAATCTTAACAAATGAATGTATAATAGAAAATACTACAATAATCCTATTTTACAAAAAAAAAAAAAAAATATACAGTAATATCTATTGTACGTAATATATTACATCGTACATATTACTATATATTAAAAATCTATAATGTTTCGAGTATTTATAAAAAAAAAATTCGTCCCGCACAATATCCACTTGTTGATAGAAAAGTAAAGAAGAGAAAGAGAAAGAAAAAGAAAAAGCAAAAAAAAAAAAAATAGAATATTCAGAATAAGTCGTAAAAAGAGAAATCGATTTCGGCGAAGGTCCAAAGGGTGCTGTTTCTGACAGGAGCAAAGTAACCCTTCGGAATAAGTACTCCCATCCTAACGACGAAAAGGTAGAAAGAACCGGTCGAGAAAGAACGAGAGTCACGTTTTCGTTTGCCAAGGACGATGGCTGACTCTACTTTCGAGTAAAAAGAAAGAAGGAAAATTTTCAAACGGGCGAGCCGAGGAGCCGTTCACGCCATGTCTTGGAAAACGAGACGTAAAAATAGATTCCATTGGGGGTTGGGTTAGCTTCGGGGGGAGGGTTGCTTGAAGGGGAGGTGTTCGGCTGGTGTATGATGGTTGAGAGTGAGTGAGTAAGTGAGTGAGTGAGTGAGTGAGTGAATGAACGGGATGAAGGGAATGGAAAATGGAGAATGGAATAAGAGAATAAGAGAAAAATGAAGAAGGGAAGGAAGAAAAAAACAAGAGAAGAGAAGAGAAGGAAAGAAAAGAATAGAAAAGAGAAAAGAAATGAAACGACTAGTTCGGCTCTGCTTGCTTTGCAAACTATACTTGGCTGTCAACTACACGCTTCCGACAACCTGCCGTTGATTTAAAGACGAATGAAAGTCTAATCTCGTACTTTACGATACTGTATTTACGAGTTACAATGGCCGTCCTTCCGATTCAAATGGAATCAATGCGACTTAAAATAAATTTAGTGTTGTTGAAATCGAAAAGTTTGTATGAGACACATACGCGGATATATAGATATTTTTAGAGATGTACGTATGTAATTAAAGTTATAAGGGATTGATTTAATTTAATATACGATATTTATTAGAATTTGATTAGAAAAAAATGTATGGAAGTCTTTTTTTTTCTTTTTTTTAATGTTTTTTGTTTTTCTTCTTCTTCTTCTTTTTTTTTAGTATTATTTTATTTTATTTATCGGCAGAAAACTGATCTCCGAAAGAAACTTTATTTCCGAAGTTTGTAATATTTCTTTAAGTATAGTATATAGTATAGTATATAGTATATATAGTATAATATAGTATGCTATTAATAATGAATAAGTAATACATTATTAGTAGTATACTAATATGCACTTATGCATTAGTATAATAATGCTATATATTTTTTTTCTAATTTTATTTTCTTTATTTATTATACTCGTATCATTTATACGTTATCATAATTAATATTGAATAATACTATAAATATATTTTACAGACACGAAAAAAATATTAGGTTATTTAAAAGTTAAATTCTCTTTCTTCTTCTTCTTCTCCATCTTTTTTACAAACTTAAACGTTCCTTCTTCATACTCGTCAAAATCTAAAATCGAATAGTCAGTCATTGATTAAAGAGAGAAAATTTCTTTTCAATTCTACGAAATAACGTTCTCACTTTCGCCAGTAAAAATTTCCCTACTTTCGTAGTGAGAACCTCTTTACGTTCGCGCGTAAACCCGACGATATCAATCACAATCGGAAAGTTTCAAACTGTTCGCGTAATTGCATGATTTACGAGAGCCGAGGAAATGAAAATAAACGAAAGTAAATCAAACGGAAAAAAAAGAAATTAAAAGGAAAGAAAAAAATGATATAACAAAGAGAAAAAAAATAAAAAGAAGAAGAAGAAGAAGAAGAAGAAAGGATAAAGAAAAAGAGAACGGAAAGAAGCAAATGAAAAAAAGAGAATGAAAAAGAAAAAGAGAAGGGTGGAGGAAAAACGACAACGAGAAGAAAAAAATAATAAACAACATCAGGCAACACGACTTCAGCGGCGATTTATTAAAAGTTTGTTCGACGGCGCTAAATCGAAATCACACGTGAAACGTATGTACGTACGTACGTACGTATGTATGTATGTATGTATGTATGTATGTATGTATATATGTACTTTGAAATTAACGGCACTAAGCACAATACATACGTCGATCGATAGAACCAGCTGACGATTGAGAGAAAAGCTTTAATACTTCCATTACCAGTTCTAACAAAACAATTTCAATTTACAACTTTTCAATATAACTCGATTTAATCTTTTATAACTTCATGTTACATATGAAATGACACATTCACACATACGAACATATGGTATGTTTGTGTGTGTATCTGTACGTGTGTTGCATGTCTTCTTTTAATTTTAGTCCATTATTTCGACACCGTATAAAGTAAAGCTAAATCATATATTAAACGATGTTTAATATTTTCGAAATATGATTTTTCTTTGATATTATAGTAAACGGGCAAGTACTTTTACATCAATCATCGTTTCAAATTTATCATAATTTTTATGATTGATATAATTAAAATTTATGAAATTTATTGTTTCAATAATGTTATGGAATATTTGAGATTTGATACGAGAGAAATTTTGTTTGGGTTCAATAATTTTTATAAGGTAGTTCCTTTTTCAATAAATATTGAATAAATACAAAATAACGTAAGCAATGAAATTGAATCACTGTTAATTAAGAGGGATAAGGATTTAGTATGTGTTATATTAAAAAGTTTCATATTATATTAATTTCGTTTCAAGACGAATAAAACATTGGATTATAAAATGTTATAAAATAACAAGATTGACGTATCGATGTAAAAGTCGATTAAATTCTATATTCTTAAATTACGAATAAAACGAATGTCAAAATTTCTTTAAATATATATATATATATATATATATATATATATATATATATATTAAATATAAATCCAAAAAGAAAAAAGAAAAGAAAAAAAACATTCGCACGATATATTATTTCGAACAAAAAAAAATGAAAGAAACTGGAGAACGGAAATAGAATCATTTGTTTTCTTTAAAAAAGAAAAGAGAAAGAAAAAAAAAAGAGAGAGAGAGAAGGGAAGAACGTAAAGCATTCGGTGAACGATTTGAAAGAACAAAAAAAAAAAAGAAGAGAAAGTAAAAGACAAAAAGGATAAACAAACAAACAAACAAACAAACAAATGAACAAATAAATAAATAATGGAAAAAAAAGAAAGAGGGAACAATGATTTCAATTCACTTAAAAAAAATGTCGAAGAAATCCTAGTTTTACAAAAAGTGATTCAATTTGAAAACAAACAAACAAACAACTAATGCAAAAATAAAAAAAGAACGAAAGAGGGATGATCTCAATTCGTTTAAAAAAAACGTCGAAGAAAGCATAATTTTGTAAAAACCATAAAACAAACAAACAAAGAAACAAACAAACAAACAAACAAAGGAGCAAATAATGGAAAGAAAAAAGAAAGAAAGAACAATGGTTTCAATTCGCTTGAAAAAACCTCGAAGAAAGCATAATTTCGTAAAAAGCTTATAGCACTCGCGAATCGGAGTTACGATTTGCATGGAATCATTCATTCACGTTTGTTCAATGTATGAAAATCTCGAGATAGGAGAAATAGCGTGAGGAGGGATGAAGAGAGAGGGATGAAGGGTGAAGGGTAGGGGTTGCATGAGAAGGTTGCAGGGTGAGTGTGTTTGTGGAGAATGAGATGAGATGAGAAGGGATGAGAAGTGACGGGATGAGGAGATGAGGTGAGGTGGGGTGAGATGAGGTAGGGTGAAATGGGGTGAAATGGGGTGGGGTTGAAAACGAAATGAGAAACGGCCGTTCTCCACTTTCGCGTAACTAAGTGAAGAATCTTTCTAAAGGAAAGCCGTCATTAACGAAGTAAGTACCTTTCATCCTTTTCCTCCTTCTCCTCCCCCTTGCTGCTCCTCCTTCACCCCTCCTCCTCTTCCACCCCTTCTCTGACTCCACCTGCCTCATCCTTGAAATGCTTTCACTCACCGGACGCGTGGCCCTTTAATTAAATTTCCTTAGAGTCTGATGTAGAGTAATTTGAAACAAGCGACAAATGAAAAGTTTCAATTTCGAGTTGCAACCATAGCTACTTGACGAATGAAGCGTGAAGGTTTATTGAAGTAGAATTTTGAAAACCCATTTTACCTTTACCCTTTTCGCCACTGGCAAAATGTGCTGGAACGACAGCACGACTCCGACCAGTTTTTATTTCGTACAAGTTACGAAAAACTCTGTCCCTCTGTGTTTCTGTTATTTTACCTTCTTTTAGTTCTTTCTTTCTTTCTTTCTTTCTTTTTCCTTTTTTCTCTCTTTTTTCTCCTTTTTTCTTTTCTCTTTTTTTTTTTTTTTTTTTTTTTGAAAGGAAGAAAGAAAGATCTCCCGGACGATGAATTACCACCTTACTCGTGGTATAAAAGGCTGCTGTGCTAATGACGACTATCTTTCTCTTTTCTCTTTTTTTTTTTGTATATGTAGAACCGTAATATATGTACGTGTGTGTGTGTTTGTATATGTAGGATCGGTCAAAAGTTCCTAGGTTTGTGGTTTTACAATCTGAAAAAAGAAAGACATAGAAAAAAAGAAAAGGAAAGAAATAAAAAAAGAAAAAGAGAGAAAGGAAAAATAATAATAAATTAGTCTACAAAGTTTCGAATAAAGGTAATCGATTTTTAAAATCATCGTTGTCTATACATAACTCGTAACATCGTCTATATTTCAATATATGGACAATTTTGTTTTTATCGAACATACGAGGGATAGTAAAAGATATATAATGAAAACTAATAAAATTAAAATGAAAAGAAGACAAAAAAAAAGAATGAAAACGAAAGTAACGAATATAATAAAATTCTGTATTCTCGATTCCGTCTGATAATTGTTCTTTCTGTCATTCCATTTTCAACTTTTGATTTGCAACGAATTGATTGCAATTAAAAATTTTTCTTAATTTTCAGAACAGAATTTATAGACAAACCATGAAATGAAACGAAGCTTAAAACAAGCACGATAGATCGGCCACAACGTGGCCATCATCCTTCAAACGCGACTTTGTAATAGATTGTAACACGAAAAATTGATCATTATCATTATGATATCTTTATAAATATAATACTTAAAAAATATATACAATTGAATAATATACGAATACATTAAAATATATAAATTTTATATATTTTCATATTCGTTAAAATATATATATATATTTATTTATTTTAAGAATATTAACATATTAAAATATATTAATATTCTTAAAATATACATACATGTACTGTTACACCAATAAATTTTCAATTGGTGAATCATTATTATCTCAATCGCATCGATAATTCTTGAAAACAAAATTTATCTTTTTAAATAAAAGATATAGAATTTCCAGTCTAACAATTTCCTATAAAATACTTTTCGATATCGATCGTAGAAGACCCATCCTGTAATAGTATCTTAAAAAATGAAAAAATAGAAGGAAAAAGAAGTAGAAGAAAAAATGAAGTGATGAAAGGTAGTGGCGGTGTTTGTTAGAATTAAAAAATTTGTTGCTAAGAATAAAGAAGAAATTTACACAGATTTCAAGAACGTAACGATTCCTTTAAAACATCAAGGAGAATTACAAAAGATGTTATAGCTGGGCTATAAGTTTTTTCAAGGTAACGAAATAACGATAAAAACTAAACATATTTTTAGTAGCCATATTAAAAAAAAAAGCAGTATAAAGACAAGGAAATGAGAAATAAAAGATAATTGCTATAACAAGAATAATTTTGTTGCTACGACCAAAAAAAAAGAAAAGAAGAAGAAAGAAAACACATTTAAAACACGTTACAATTCCTCGAGTACTTGAAAGCGAATTAAAAAATATAACTACGTTACGTTTTTTTTACGATAATGAGACAACATTAAACGTTAAACGTTCTCTTAGCGGTGTTATCAAAGCACAAAAAAAAAGAAAAGAAAAAAAAATAAAAAAGAAAAAGAAACTCATAGCTCGGTAACACATGTTACTCTCTCGATGGTGATCCATACGAAACTCTTCACGATCGTGTTCGTAGCAAAAAAAAAAGAGAAAGGAAAAGAAAAAGAAAAAGAAAAAGAAGAAGAAGAAGAAAAATGAAAACACAAGAGTCGATAAATAAATTATTAACGAATTAAAGAAAGAATGAATGAAATGAAATACGAGAATAAGAGGAAGGATGAAAAATAAAAATGCGGATGTTGCACGTACGGTCAAATTTCAAAGTCACCTTTTCACCCGTTAAATTACGAAATATCCCATGGGAAATTCTTGAGTATGGAAAAGCTGGCCGGAAGTTCGGCCAGCTTTCTTCTCTCAGTTTGGTCGTCCTGCTGCGAACAACGAAGATAGATGACACGAACTGCAGGAGGATACCGTTCTGCACATCTTCTTATCGGTCGCATAAATCAACGATCTCGCAAGCTTCTCTTCGTCTTCTTCTTCGTATTTTCCTTTTACTTTTGCTTCCTCAGGATTTTGCTGCTCCTTCGTCTTCGTCTAAATCTGCCCTCTCTCGTTTCCCTTTTCATCCACATCCTTCTTACCCTTTTACCTTTCTCGAACGAAGAGCCATACGATAGATAACGTGAAATTCTTAAAATGGCTACCTACTCACGCGTTTTACCGATAGAAGTTTTACCATCCAGAGTCAGACTATTTTTCTTCTATCTTATATTTTCTAATACATATCTTTGCTCGATAAGATTTGTAGGCAATCAAAGTTATGATCGAATTAATTGTTGTTCGATCCGAAGAAAATCTTTTCTTCGTTCATTTTTATCGAGAGTTGTTCTTTCTTTTCTTCTTCTTTTTTGTACGTATCAATGACGTTTCGTATGTTATAATATTGTTGTACTACTAATGCGACGTTTCAAATATTTCGAAAATATTCGTAATTGTTTTAGTTTTTTAATTTTGTTGTAGATGAATTTAACTATATATGAATTATGTAATATTTCTCTTTCTTTTATAATATTTAAGATTTTATATCAGTGTACACAATTTATATATATATATATTTATATATATATTATTTAAATCTAGAGAATATTTAATAAATTAATTAATATATAAATTAAGAATATATATTTAATTTTTGTACAATATTTCAATGTATCATTAATCTTATTAAATATTTCTCACGAATATCCTAATAATATTCTCTCGCAAGGTATAACATTAAAAAATAAACAATAATTGAAATAAACGATAATTGAACACAAGCGTGACGTTAAAAAAAAAGAAAAGAAAAGGCACGAATTGAATAAAAAGATTGAAAAAACCGTATGAAATTCTAAAATAATACTTCGCAATGAACGATTAAATGACTCCTCTTAACGACTTTACAAATACATACTATTTAATAATCAAGCATAAAATATAATATATAGATATACGATATATACGTTATATATAGATAAAACAAACTATATATATATATATATATATATATATATATATATATATACTTGTCCTCTTTATAATATCTAATCTGATACGTCGATTTTCTTCTTCCTTTCTTCCTTCCTTTTTTTTTTATTTTTTATTTTTATCATCGAAGTAATATCGTACAACCATCATCTAAACTGACGAAGAGTTCTCGACGTTTTTATATTATTTCTTCTTACCTTCTTCTACCTTCATTTTACTCTTTTTCCTTCTCTCTCTCTCTCTCTCTCTCTCTCTCTCTCTCTCTCTCTCCCTCTCTATTATAGGAACGTTTGAAATCGGAGAAAACGTGTGCGAAACGTAAAAGAGGCAAACTCCCAAGGTATACCTCACGCCATATCCATACTCGTGCCATAACTTTTTTATAGTACCGGCTGTTTCCTTCAACCTCTCTTCTCTCCACTCTACTTCTCTCTCTCTCTCTCTCTCTCCTCTCTCTTTTAACCTCTTTTTTTCCTCTCTCGTTTCATCCTCAAACTGTTTTCTATGTCCTCCTTCCGCGAAGGATTTCCTTTATCGTTTCTCCGCGAATAAAGACACCGATCGAGCGATCTCTTTCAACGCCTCCATTCGTATATTATGAATCGTATATTCTGTTTTTTTTTTTATTCTTTTTTACTTTTTTACTTTCTCTCTCTCTCTCTGTCTCTGTCTTTTTTTCTCTATCCTTTCTATCTTTTTTATTTTTCTCTTTTCTTTTTTTTTTTCTTTTTATTTTATTTTACATGACAGCGATCAGTTACGATATCGTCAAGGAAATTGTAAAATTGTAAATACGAAGATCTCCTTCGCTCGATAATTTCAAGAATTCTGACGATCGATTATTTGATAATTTTAATCGTAAATGGATAATATTGTCTAGGGAAGTTTTTTATTTCTTATTCGTATTTTTTTTTTCTTTTTTTAATAAGAGAGATGTACTGGTATTGAATTTAAATAATGTAAATAATACTTATTCTTCTGAATATTGAAATGTAGTGTTATTACTAATATAATGTATATTATATATATGTTATATATATTATTATTTAAAAAATATAGTTATTTAACAAGTACAATCATTAATGATAATTATCTTACTGACATAACAATCTTCTATTAATTCTCTTAAATTATATATAAACATATTATATATCAAATTTTCATTACATATAATAATTACTCTAACGAAAAATACATTTATAGATTAAATATATTATATATTAAAAAAGAAATAATTACCAGTACGAATTAACGTTAATTATTAAAATCTATTCTAAATATCGACCGAACAAAAAAAAAAAAACAAACAAAGAAAATAGAAACAAGAAACATTGTTAACTGTTTAAAGCTTATTAACAAGCACAATTAAATGAGAAATAGGAGAATCATTTCCAACAGCTATTCGCAAGAACGAAATAGTTTCAGTTTCTATTTGGGAATCGGAGCGTGTTAGGTAGGTACATAGGTGCAATCTAAATGTTGTCTGACGAGGACGTAGGTTTTCGTTTAGTTCATACACACAGGAAGGAGATCGACCCTCGGGGATTCGTTCCGCCCTCTCGATTTCAATCTCTTTTCATCCCAACCCCAACGGTGTCTGCCGAGAGGCACGTTCTCGCGGGAAACGCGTCGCGCGAGCAAACCGTCGACGAAATACTGCCGTCGACGATTTTCACTCTCTTCGACGACCCTTTCAATTATCGCGTCGAAAAGGTGAAAGAACACACTTGACAACATAGTTCCTTTGATATCAACAGAAATTCGAATAAATCATTTCAATCAAATCTTTTCTTCTTTCGTTTCTTTCTTTTTCTCTTTTATTTGCTTTGATTTTATTTTTCTTCCATTCTTTTTCTTTTTGTATTTCTTTTTTTATCTACGTACACGACGCTCGTCTCGATCGTCGTTGAAACGGGAATAATGTGTTTATATGAAAGAGTGTCGAATTGTATTTTTAAAAAGTAAAATCTCTGTTCGTATGGTTATGTAATAATGTAAAGAAGTATAATGTTATTGATGGAAAGAAATGTTTAATACGATGGAATAAATGTTTTGTTAGTTTTGGAAGGGATACATTTTCTTTTTTTTTTTTTTTTTTAATAGAAATCGATATCTTAGGAATGATAAAAGTTGTAGATAGTATTAATGTTATTATCAAAGAGCATTTATCGTCGTAATTTTTAATACATATTTCATTCAGTTGTGTATTAAGAAATAAATATATAATAGAAAATATATTATATAATAATGAGGAATTGATGTTACTAAATAAGTTTTTAATTAAATCGATAAGATATATATATGTCGAAATACAACAGTACGTACATTTACATATATATTTCGCGTGAAACTCAAAAAATAGTTTTATTATAAAATTTAGAAAGATGTATCAAATGTCAGAAAAAAAATATCATATATATATGTGTGTGTGTGTGTGTGTGTGTGTGTATGTGTATGAATTCAAATTTACATTATAAAGTATTAAACACATAAACGAAATAAATATTAAAAATATAATGATGCAAAGAATTAAAGTTTCAATGCTACTCCATACATTTAATAGTATCAGAAAAATTAGTATATAAAAAATTTCATTATTTCAAACAATCTTGAATAAAAAAAATTGTTTTAATATAAAAGAAATAAAAAAATATTATTAATACTTCATGTATTTCCAATATTTAGAAACAAAAAGAAAGCGAGAGAGAGAGAGAGAGAGAGAGAGAAAGAGAGAGAGAGAGAGAGAGAGAGAGAGAGAGAGAAACAGAGAAAATAAGTACTACACAGGTTTGCTTATTCCTCCACATGTTCTTCTTTATCTAAACAGGTAAAAGCCATGTTAGAAGTAATTCGAAGGAGCACTACTAACAACCATGCTCATTCATACACATACATCTATACACACACACACACACAGACATACACACACATAAAGGAAATGTTCATAGAGAACGAAGGCTTTCATGTAGGATAAACAGAAAGCAAAGTCAGTGAGTGAATAAGATATACATACATACATACATACATACATACATACACACATATATAAAGAGAGAAATAGAAAGATATGAAGAGAGAAAGAGATAGATATAGATAAAGAGAGATAGATAGATAGTGAATGAGTATATGTATGTGTGTGTGTGTGTGTGTATGTGAGAGAGAGAGAGAGAGAAAGAGAGAACATAGAAGAGAGTATCATGTTAGCACTTCTTGTTTAAGGACCTTCGTATTACAAAGCTAGACTACACAATCCTCGCATTTATCCGAACTTATTCGTGCTCTAGAATGTAGATAGACGACTCGAAACCAACTCGGAAGTTCGTAGAACGAGCTATGTTCATCCAAACTGAGTATTGTATTGCTCGGTTTTACCACAAAGACGGGACAGCCAGCAATCTAATGCTTTATGCGAAAAGACAGACGTTATGTCCATGTAACGTTTAGTTTACATCCTCCAATAGGACCAATCTCTTAGAAATTAATAGAAGACGTTAATATTAATTTCTAAATTAACCACCAACGATCATTAGGCATTTCTAAATAAATCACGAGGGATGAAACGTTATGTACGTATTTCAATATTTGTTCCGACGTAAACATTTTACTGATTGTAAAGGAATAATCTAAACGAATATTAAATATTATTAATGATTATGTACATTAAAACGAGAAAGAGAAAGAAATAGAAAAGAAGGAACAAACGATCTATTCGACGATCATTGTTATTAAATAAATCATAAAAGAGAAGGTACAATATCGAATCTATCGTATATCGATTTGTCTTGACTGAAATAATTAAAGTAGTTCTTAATTAAAGAAACAAAAAATGATAAGAAAAGAAAAAATAACAATAATAAAAAAAGAAAAAACAAAAAAAAAGAAAGAAACAAAAATACAAATCGATCTATTCGACGATCATTATCATCTGTCTCACACTGTTTCTTACACACTCTTAGAACTAATCGATTGAACGATCAAATTCGAATTAATTAAAAAAAGAATGAGAGAAAACAATCGATCCATTGGAATTAATAGTTACTAATAACAAAATAAAAGAAAATATGAAACAATAATATGTAACGATATATAATAATATTAACTTAAACGGGAGAAGATAACTTTAACGAATGATCATTCTCCTTTCTTACTTCCTCTTTTCATTTCAAATTGGACATAATAAAACCGTTCGATAATAAAATCGAAATTGTTGCCTCGTGATGCAATAAGTCCATCCATCTTGCTAGAATATCCAGAAAATTTTCTGATTACCACAGAACGAATCCAAAGGTTTCATCTTTTATCTCGAAAGCAGGGAGAACAACGAATAGTAGCTTCCGTTTCATGCTCAACGATTTCAAACTCCTCCGTCCCTCAACCCTCTCTTCCTACTCTCTTATTCTCTCTCTATCTCTCTCTTTCTCTCTCTCTCTCTTTCTCTTACCCATCCATTCGTTGGATCCACTCGCAATCTAAAGTTTCATTACGGAAGTTTTACGTTCGGCATCCAATTTGGAAAGCATCAATTTACGAGCTTCCATTCAATTTACAACTGGACTCTTAAAATATGGCACTCGAACGTACGATAATGAACGAATACTGATCGAGACACTTTCTTCTTTCCTTTTTTCTGTTTTCTTTTTATTTTTTTTTATTTTTTATTCGATTCAAATATCGAGGAGGCTTGGAACATCGACGATGGATGACAGTGTAATAACTAAAAAAAGAAAGAAAGAAAAAATATTTCGTATAAATTCGAATCGATTAACACCCCTCTTATATATATATATATATATATATATATCTTTTACGATGAACATCGTTATCGATAATATCACTGTCGAAGAGATAAAAAAAGAAAGGAGAAGATTTCAAGTGCCGTTATCTCTTGACGAACTTTTTCTAATCAACGAATTTCCTTCGTGTAAGATTCCAACTCTCGTTTATCAAAACGATAAGAGTATTAGACAGACAGATAGATAGATAGATAGATAGATAGATAGATAGATAGATAGATAGATAGATAGAGAGAGAGAGAGAGAGAGAGAGAGAGAGAGAGAGAGAGAAGGAATGAGAAAGAGAGAAAGAGATAGACATGGTATTCGGACATGACGAAATTCGTAGGAAATCGGGCCAATCGAGGTGATCCAATTAGAGCATAATTGAAGGTCTAACCGGTGTAACGTTTAATTAGAGAGCACAAGCGTTTCCTCCCTTTATTGAGAAGTGCGTGTTGTGAAGGGTTCCTCCTCCCTTCTATCACCCTCCTACCCCTATCTCCCTACCCTATCCCATCTCTCTTCTCTCTTGTACCATTCGTGGTGACAATCTCGTTAAACAAGACCAAACCATTGTCTCTCTCTCTCTCTCTCTCTCTCTCTCTCTCTCTCTGTCTATCTCTATATCTATATCTATCTTTATCTCTATCTCTGTCTCTTTCTCTTCAGGATCACACGTACGTAGGAGTCATTGATATACGCTATCTTTCATTAACGAGTAGAATACGTAACGTCAGTATAAAGCGTGTTACGCATGGCCGAGTGGATTACCGATCGATCTTAAGCGATAATACCTATCGAAACTAGAAGAGTACTAATTTTACAATAGGTTTGCGTACATACGTTTTAATTAACCGGCTCTGCCGCAGGTTACATTTATCTCACGAGCAATGATAGAGCTCGAATCGACGATCTGTAAAATCGAACAAATAACCGATATTTTTCATAAATATTTTTCAATGTTCATCGTTATCATAATGAATTATTATAATATATTTTTGATAAATAATTTTATATATTAGAGAAAGAGAGAGAGAGAGAGAGAGAGAGAGAGAGAGAGAGAGAGCGAGAGAGACACGTTTATACTAGTTTCATTGATTTACTTCAATTTCATATACTTCATTCGTTTGTATTAACGAATATGTTTATTTATTATATTTATTTTCTTCTTCTTTATAGCTTATTTATACAAAATGCATTTATTTATATAACGTTTCTCTTATTAAATTTTATACGAATACTTAATAGGAATATTATATAATAAGTGAAAAATAATCAATTATGAGAATCGTTTTATTTACTATGTTGTTATAGCGTATATTTTTTTTCTAATATGTCATAGATAGGTTGGTTAATTGGTATAATAAATGTATTTGTTTTATACATTTAATTATACGTTTATAATTCAATTAATGTTGATTTCTTAAAATCAATAAGTCATATAGAAATATGGAATGGAATAATAAATGGAAAATAATCATCTACAAGTGTTCATTAATTAAAGTGCACATTATTATATCATACATATTTTTTTTTTAGATTTATCATACTTTTATGCAACTAATTTATATAATAAACTTATCTATCTTGTATTTTAAATTTTTCTAAAATCAACAAGTCATAGAAATATTAAAACTTACTAGTAAATAAAAAAAGAAATCTTTTACATTAAATTCATTAATTGATCATCTATATCATACTACACTATCTATCACACACACACACACACACACACACACATATATATATATGTAGCTAATTTGTATTTAGAATAAACGTATTCATCCAATATTTTCAATCTTCTCAAAATCAACATATCATATAAGTTAATACCTATGGTAAGCAATGCTCGTCGACATTCACAGGACTATTCGTCGATAATTCTGGCGCCGAGTAGTATTTGCATCTCGAACGAGCAAGTAATATTCTTAGGTATGATTAAACGTGGTACCGTTTGAATATTGATTTAACCGCTCGCGTTGGAGCTTAGAACCATTCATTACGCGATTACTGCATCGCGAGAAGATAAATTTAACGGTTACGAATGAAACCGACGAACTTTACACGTCGAACTAGTGAATAGTTACTTTAGTAGACTTAAAACCCTTCTATATACTCATACTTGTCTAACAAATAGAAATTCATCGAAGATCTTATACTGAAAATGTGTAGTTACAAAAGGTGGGCTCTTATCTAACGAAAGTAAGATCATTAAGCATACAACAACTTTCTTCATTACTTCCTTGTTATTTTTGATCCTCTTATGTGCAACATCATATTACAAATATCTTCTTTCTCATCATTCAAAACCATCTCTCTCTCTCTCTCTCTCTCTCTCTCTCTCTCTCTATCTATCTATCTATTATCATTACATATATAACAAATAAACTATTAACACGTTTATATTTGTCCAAAATGAAATTAAATCGATCGATGAATCCAATTTCGTTCGAACGATATCCTACAAACTTTATACCTAGAAATATATAAAAATTCAATCAATCGTAACAATAATAAAAAGATTATATACCCCATATTTCCCAATCACATCCGATACTATTCCACTATACACATCTACGCGTAAAATAGATCGCAAAATATTACAAACGAGAAAAATCTTATGATTCTCATGAAGAGAATCGGAATAAAAGAATTCGTCTAACAATTTTCAAGATTTATTACCATCGAACCAAGTCACTCATAAATTCATCGATATATATTCCCTATATATTCCACATAGATAGTCGATATTAAATGCACACACATATAACGTATCATAGATAAATATATATGTATATACCCCCCCCCCACCCACCCACACACACACACACACACATATATATATATATATACAAATCCATTAATTCTTAAATCGAACGAGTACGAATTCACATAAATATACTCACGAAAACATTGAACTTATCTTAGTTGGTCTAGAAGCTTAACGTTCCTAAAAGTAGTCGTAAAAGGGATGAGATATGGATGAGAAGTACCTTCTTCTTCACTGTATTGGGCTATGTCCATCGACGTGGAATTGGTTCGAGGGTTATTAATAAGGCATCTGTCTAGTTCTGGCACGCTTTAGGGAAGTTACGACGCGTTGGTATGGCCTCCCGTTGGCACGGTCAGAGTATTAAGACGTAATAGCGTATCCTCTAACCCTCCCCTCTGGCAAAGTCTCAAACCCTCCTTCTCTGCCTATCTCATAGAGCTGCCGTTCATACTTCTTCTCTTTCTCTCTCTCTCTCTCTCTCTCTCTCTCTCTCTCTATCTCTCTATCTCTCTCTATCTCTCTCTCTCTCTCTCTCTCTAGCTCTTTATGTCTGTCTCTCGTAGTTTCCTAGTCCTTGACTAGAGAGAAGCACGAATCTCAGGAACGATTGGGCAAACCTAGTCGTGTTTCATCTCATACGGCAAACTCATATTACTATCTTCTTCTCTCTACTATTAGCTATCTTCTCTAGTATACCTTGTAGTTCCGATTTGAACTAGCCAATAGAAATCTATATATTCTTTAATTTAAGTCGGATCAGTAGATCAAAGTAATTACCGAGAGAACGTTTTCTCATCGTTTCTTCGAATATTGAAAGTTAGTTGTTTTTAGTTATTGTTCAGATGAAATATTTTGTCATGTTTTCATATCGATATTATATACGTGATATATATATATATATGTAATATATAATTAAATATGTATATATATGTAAATAATAAATAGATAATATATAATAAATTTGTTATCTTCATCAGATCATTTCAATTCGTTCGTGCGATATCTTTTACGTATTATATCGATTAATTCTTAACGAAAGGATTTTCTCTCTTTCTTGTTTTTTTTTTCTAAAAAAATTGTATTTTACAAAGTGATTATAATAGATTTAATTTAATCGAAGATTTTGGAAAAATAAAATGATTGCCATGGATAAAGTTATTCTTATAAGATAATGAGAAGGTTTAATCGAGATTGATCTATAATAAAATATATAATATATATAATATACGTTTGTATAATAATGGTATATAATATGTTTGTCTTTTTCTAATGAAATTAATAAGACGATCAATAAAATAAATTAATATATACATGGATACATGATATTAATATGACAACATGGAAAATATTGGAATTATTTGAAAAGCTGAAAGATAATAGTTAAGCGTTGAATATCATGGTGATCAACGAGAGGATTCGAAAGTAACGTATAACGTACCTAGATTCACCTTGGCTAGATTTATGGTACGTTGTTAACCATGGAAGACGCGTTATCTGGAAAATTAATATCAGCATTCGCTATCTTTCGTGAACCGAGCCTCATACAAATTGCTTCGCCTTTCAAGTCATTTGTTATTAACTTCGTCGATATTAATTATGGTAGTACGTATCGCCTTCGATAAACATCTTTCACGATGCCTATACGCTTCACGAAATATTATTTATGCGAACATTTTTGTCACTAATATAATTCAATGAACGTATTTAAAATACGTAAGCATATATGTTCATATATATATACATATATATGTGTGTATGTGTGTATATGGTTAAATTAATATGCACGGTTTGTTACATTCGTGAGATTAATTAATTAAAGACGATATTGACTTACACCTTTTAAATATCATCTATTAATATTTCATATGATCTATTTCTAACGTTAATATTTCATCAAACTATTATATGTTAACGAAAATGAAAATGACCTCTTTAAAAGTTCCATAGATTATCTTGTATTTTCAATTAATTCGATTTTATAAAAATTTCTTTAACGACATTTTATTTATTTATATTACTTACTTATGCGTTTATATATCGTCAAATAAAATCTGACATATACGCACGCACAACTGTTGGATATTTTTACGTTTTGAAATTACGATATATAAACGTAATAAAGGTATGAGTATGTACATGTTTTATATACTTTTCAGCTAATAGATACAGTTTGTTACAAATCTGTTATTAATTATAACGATAACGCGTTAACCTTCAACCTCGATTTATCATCATTAATATTTTTAAAAGAAATTATCATGTAGTTATTAAAACAAAAAAAAATTTAATTACTCTCCGAAGTTTCAAGAGTAGATTTGTTAGATTTACTTCGAACTTAAACTTCGTTTCTTTTCTCTTTCTTTCTCTTTTTTTTTTTTTCTTTTTCCTTTTTATATAAAACATCAGACACATTTATATTGCATATATTAACTATACGTATGTTTTCTTTTTTTTTTGTATTATACGCATTCGTATTAAAGTAATGTTGAAATAATAAAAATAAAAATCAAACTGATAGATAGCGAAACTAATTAGAGCTTTGATCGATAGTCATCATCGTTCATGAGTCACGTTTTTTACATTAGAATTTATGTAGATCGAAATTTCGCTAATAGTGCCACTACACGCGACAAAATACGTTCCCCTTAGGACATTTCTTGTGAGCAAGCTCTCGTAGTATGTGCACGAGTATAAACTAATTAGCGAGCTCTATTTGAAGGCAACGTTCACGAAAGCTCCACAAAATGATAAGGTAGAGCAAAGAAACCCCTCATGTTGAATGAGTAACCACAAAGGATACATACTATTGCGTTTACGAAATAGACCGTGTGTGTCGTGTTTATAATCCAATACAATAATGACTTTCTTCGTTGTACAAACGTTGATTTTCAACTTAATAGACTTTAATTATTTCAGATGAATCCCATGGTAGAAAATCTTTTTACGAACTTTTCAATTTAAGCGAACAATTAAATTGCTATTGATCAAAAAAAAAAAAAAAAAGGAAAACTGTATCAATTCATTTATTAAAGAAGAATGAACTTCGATATGAGTCATATCTATACGATTAAAAAATTAAAAAAAAAAAAAAAAGAAGAAGAGATAGTAATTTGATTATAAGCGAACAATTTTAATTTCAACATTCCCCATACGTAGACAACTTTTCGCACCAGCCATATGAACGATTTCATTATAAGCGAATAATTAATTTCAACATTCTTTATGCGATTTAATTATAAATTTATGAGAAGAATTTATGAAAAATCGTATATTAAAAAAATCAACAAAAAAAAATATAAGAAAATATATAAAAAGAATTCATCAAAAGTCATATATATTGCGTGTATATATATATATATATATATATATATATATATATATATATCATATGCAGAATTGAATATACCTTTTTCTCTCTCTTTTTATTTTTCTCTGTATCTGTCTCTTTCTCCGTTCTATAGCTCTATAACATACCAGAAATATTATGTATATTTGAAGCTTATAAAAAATTCTTTCTTTCGTCCCTACTCCTCTCTCTGTTTTTAATACGAAGCCTCATTCATCCTTTTCTTTTGCACGGTGGAACCGATTACCAGCTGTTATTGACAGTAGTAGAGGAAGACAAAAAAACACGATTTAAATCGTCTCATTGACAGGGAGAAAAATTTTTTAGATGACGAATGATTCATACATTTTGTTTTCCTTAATATAATAACAACAATAATAATAACGTTATTTACAATTGTTGAAAATTTCTATAAGTAATTTCGTATAAAATCGATCGAAATTTACAATGATAATAATAATAATTGATGATAATATAAAATGAAATTGAAAATTTGTGTAAAATATGTGAAATCATTGTTAAAAGAAATAATATGCAATTGGATATTTCTATAAGAAATTTTTTAATATAATAATCCCTATCAATTATGATATATTCGTTAATTGATAAATTTCATATAATAATAATAATAATAATAATAATAATAATAATAAAAATAATAATAATAATGTAAATAAGAGTGATACGAAAATTATGATGAAAAATGTTTATAAAATCTGTAAAATCGTTGATATCAATTTCGATACTATATCGAAATTTTGGAAATTCTTACGAGGATACGTCACAACGAAATATCAAAAGAAGCACACTTTTAATCTGAAAAATAAACAGATCAGCGAAAAGTTGATAAAGCATTTAAAGTTTCATCTGCGGCTGGATTTAATCCGAAGATTAAAACTCGGAAAGCATTGTTGATCTGGGACGAGTCGAGGATTTCTGCGTAGTAGCCGGATATTTTCAGAAAAATAAATAGGTATATTGTACGTCGGCCAAAATAAATCAAATATATCACTGTCGACCAGAAGAAAAAAAGAAAAAAAAGAAAACAAAAACGAAAAACCATTGTTAAATTTTTAACGAGGACGATCACTTTACATTTCATCGCAAAAAAAAAAAAAAAAAAGAGAGAAAAAAAAAACAGAAAAGAAAGAAAAAGAAAACATTATAAATTTACACGTAATTATTTATCATAAGGAACTATTAAACGAAATAATGCTAAACACGTTCCACGAAAAAGAAAAAGAAAGAAAGAATGAGGGTGAGTACATAAAAGACGAAGACAGAGAAAGAGTTATACATAGATATTCAATGACCGTTTATAATTCGTCCATTGTGATCGATACAATGAACTGCAGGAGTTCAATAATGCGTAAAGTACCTATCGTTCTCCATGAATTAATCGTTATAACAGTTATAATATGATACAATATAATAAATATCATTTATCAATATATCAAATATTTTATTTTCTCCGATAAGCACGTTCGAAAAATGAATGAATTAATACCAGACCATGTTAAAATACAAAAGAACGAATTAGTTAGTATATGCGTATATGTGAAAGAAAGAAAGATAGAAAAAGAGAAAAACATATATATATAAAGAGAGAGAGAGAGAGAGAGAGAGAGAGAGAGAGAAAACGACGTTTTTGACAATTCGAACAAAAGTGTCGTTTGCCATTCACTTCAACCCCCAACTACTACCCTTGGTTAGTCCATCGCATCGCCACAGGATTACCTGTCCCCGTCCATCAAATTCAAGGACGAAGTTGAAAAGTAAATCCTTATAAATTTAACGAAGGTTATGAAAGCAAGCGTCGTATTCCGTTGTGAGTTGAAACGTAACACGATTCGTTGTTGTAAGTTAGACTTTTAATTTAGATTTAAAAGGCCCACTCGTCGAACGTTAAACGGTACGAGACGACCGTAAAGCCATTTCCCATCTACTCTTTCTCTCTTCGTTACTCGAAACGCGAGCGAGCTGGCTAAGTGTGCTTGATAGCGCGTCGTAATTACTTTAATTTCGCGAGTGATGAATGCGACGACGACCAATAATGCCCATGAAAAATTCACGTACTAATTGCCTATTAAAAGTTTCTTCAGTGCGCTCCGCGCACGGTCCTTTCATCACATCCCTTTTATGCCTAGCGCGCACGAGAGAGTGTGTGAGAGAGAGAGAGAGAGAGAGAGAGAGAGTGTGTGAGAGAGAGAAAGAGAGAGAGAGTTTTCTTTTTTCTATCTTTTTCTTTCTTTCTTTAGCTCTCTCTCTCTCTCTCTCTCTCTCTCTCTTAATCTCTGTATCTGTCTCTTTGTCTGTGACTTTCTCTCTCTCTCTCTCTCTTTCTTTCTTTCAGTGTATATATACTTCTATCTCTTTCCTCTACTAACTTTTCATTATTTATTTGTATACACATTTTTCTTTTTACTATTTTGTTATTTATTTTCTTTTTAACCAGCTCGAACTTGGTCATAGCGTGTTTCTTTTTTCAACGGGACACCTTTTGTATTATATATATACATATACGTATTATATATATATATGTCTGTGTGTGTGTATATAAAAAATGTGGTGCGACATAAAATAGCGTCGAGACCGAGGGCGAAAGGTGGCTTTCTTTTTTCTTTTTCTTTTTCTTTTTCTTCGTCTTTTTCTTCTCCTTTTTCCCTTCTCTTCTTTTCAAGACTATGAGGAAAGAAAAACAAAGTACAATGAGGGAAGAAGAGAATGAGAAAATAAAGCGATTGTGATGAGAATAGAGAGAGAGAGAGAGAGAGGGTGGGACGAAGACTCCTTACACGAACTTTTTCAACAATCTTTTCTGCTTGACGAAATTAAACCTGTCCGATTGAAGTCCGTGTGATGAAGGACCTAGCGTTGTTACAAATTTTCTTCTCCATTTCGTATTAGCATGAATATAGTCTATTTAATATGTATATTAAAATATCATGAATATCGTCGGCCGTATAAGATTATATATTACGTATATCTTCGTGTATATGTGCGTATGTACGTTGTGCGTGAATGCGTTTATTTAAGCGTATGTGTGCGTGATTATTGTACGTGTATATATATATATGCGCGAGATGCTTCATTTAAAGTCCCAGTGCAACTTGTCGGACGATGCTCGAACAAAATAACTTTTCACTTTGCTTTGAATTAAAACTCCTCGCCAAAGTTGTCCTTTGAAGCGGTTCGCTTTGCTGTAATCTCGTGTCCTTAAAAAATGAAAGATGGAGAGAAAGAGAGATAAAGAGAAAGAGAGAGAGAGAGAGAGAGAGATAGAGAAAGAGAGAGAAGAAGATAATTGAAAGGAGTTAACCGAAGCGAGAGCTTTGATATTATGTTTTATCATTATTTTATTTTCTACGTCCAACGTGTACTCGTTAATACTCGCTGGGATTATTGAAAAAATGTAAAATATCGCAAAATATCGTTTTTCATATCGCGAATGAAAGAAATGCCAAAGAAATTCTGGAAATAAAATCGATAAAAAAGGAGAATGATGAGAGGGATGATTAATGATGAAAATAACTAGATTAGAAGATTAAAAGAGAGAAAGAAATGAAATATTCAGAGAAATGAAAAATTCGAATACTTTGGTTCATCGAAAATATATAATCGTTATGTTCATTGTTATGATTGTCTTTTTAGCAACGTATCATTGCGAATTTATAGTCTTTGCAAATTTGAGAGAGAAAGAGAGAGAATGATATATTAAAAAGTGACTGAAAAGGAATAGTATGCGATATAAAGGATGTTTCAAACTTAAATAACATATTAGCTTTACTACGAAGATGAAAAAAGTCATCAATTCACTGAGCAGGTACAGTGAAAAGACGATAAATTAGAAGATTAGAAAAAGCAAATAATGTTCCGAGTTCGTGTCTGAAATTAGAACGTCAGCCTAGGCAAAAAACTTTAAAAATTATGCCTATTATTATGCCTGTTTTTATATCAACGTTATACACACAAAATGAAAGAGAGAGAGAGAGAGAGAAAGAATACATATATGTACATACGTATGTACGTACGTATATACATATATAGAAAAAGTGACTGTAAAGAAATAAAGACAAATGCATAGGTTGTTTCAAGCTTAAATAACATATTATACTTATTATAAAAATAAAAATAAAAAGCTACGAGTTCGTTAAAGAAAAGAATGGAAAAAATAAATTAGAACGTTAGAAGTAAAAAAAAAAGAAAAAATAGAATAAAAAATATAAGTATAAAAATTATGTTTCAAATTCGTATCGGTCTATACAAAAAGAGAAAAGAAAAAATTCGACAACATTAACACGAAAGAAAAATGACCGAAAAACAATAGAACAAACTTTACAGAATATTTGAAATTTATTATCTATATTATAAAGATTATTACGTTCATAAGACTTAAGAAATAGTTTAAGCCGATATTTCCATTCTCACGATCAGATCTAACAAACGATGTTAAAAGACCCTATTTGAAAAATAGAACGATGTTACTTTCGAATTATTTAATTAAAAATTTAACTAATACTTTGTAAAAAAAACTATAATAATCCCATGCATCGTTCTTTGTTAAAAACTTCAAACCACAAGATAAAACTTAAAATATTTAAAAATACAAACTTACTTAATGATATATTTTACAAAATAAACATAATATATTTTATTATATTGACATTTAATTATTATCATTTAATTTATATTAATTATATTAATTACAATATATTTCATTATATTTATTATTAAAATAAATATAATAACGACTTAATAAGGTATTTAAATAATATATTGAAAAAAATAAGCATTAAAGTACACTGTAAAATAGAATACGAGAGACTCGAATAAATCAAAAAAAATTGGTATTTCATCATTGAGCCATTGAATGTTGTCCTCGTCTTTTAAAAATCTCGGCAGTGACTAATGAAACGAGTTAGGTGAACAATGACTTCGATGAAAAGAGTTTGGACAATAAGTCTCAAGAATCGATTTGGAGGGTGTTCCTTAAGTTGAAGATATATACCAAGAGTATATGGGGGTGGACAAGATTTTGATTGGAAGAAGGAGGTTTTCAAAATCTCAAAAATTCTAAAGAGCTTCCTATCTCGAACGATGTTTTTTGAAAAGTCCACAAATCGATATCGCTATGAACTCGGTCAGGTAATCGCGCGCGCGCATGCGAGAAAGAAAAAAAATAAAGAGAGAGAAAGAGAGAGAGAGAGAATTTCTTCTTGAATTATTTCATAAACTCGAGAATTTGATGATTTAAAAATTTGATAAAATCTTTTTATCATTTATTAAATAATATATATTTTTTTATCAATATTATCTGATTAATAATAATATTAATAATTCAATTCAATAACGATTAATATTATTTTATTAATGACAACAATATCATTATGAATAAGACAATAATAAGATATATATATTATTTAATTAATAATTAAATAAAGATTTTATCAAGTTTTTAAGTCATCATGAAATTTAATCGTCATCAACTTGACGAAGAAAATTATATTATTAATAAAAAGAATTTGATTGTTATATGATTAATACAAATAATTTCATATCATTCTATTATTAATAAAATAATATTAAACATTTCTTTATTATCATCGTTTATAGACTAAAATTCTCTTTTGTTAAGAGTCCTTTGTTATTCGTATTCGACCGAGAATAATTTTACTTTACGAGGATTTACGAAATTACTTGAACGCGTATACGCGTCAAATGGCGTGTACATTAATTGCTCTACGACGTTATGAGAAATCCCATGTGTATGTACGTATGTATAATATCTATGTACGTAACGTTACTTATCTCTTGTAACCTTTACCTCGACAAAGATATTTAGACTGAAATAAATATATTTCAAATAAACAGAAAATGCGAGTTTCGTCACGTACTCGTACTCGTTATTTTCTAAGTAAAATGTTAAAAAAAAAAAAAAAAAAAATATTTGGAGTATTTAATAAGGTGGAATAGAACGAGGGGTGTGGTTTAACTCCCACCACAAAAATTGTAATATATCTTCTACTCCGTAAGGAATATTTGTTCAGTCACGATTTGGACACACTCGAGGAAAGATCGTTCGAGGACAAATGGCTTAGACAACAAGTTTACTAGTTCGCAATATCGATTCTTAGTATATTTATACGTCTCTACAACGTACTGTAATTCGAACGATACTTCATTGTGTACGTTCCTACGAAGTCGTCCTACTAGTGTAAACATCGACGACACACAAGTGTTGATATTAGTTAAAGCTAAATAAATATATCGTCGTAAGAATATTATATTCGAAGGTCGAATCAAAGTTTCTACGTTTCTCTTCTCGAGTATTAAGAAATTTGTAGTAAGTAAAATTAATTTTGATATACGTACGAACGTATGTATGTACGTATCTATTTAACTCGATGAGACTTATTAATCGATTTAATCAAAATCTTTCAGTTTGGAGAAAAGTTTTCGAGATCAAGATCGTTTCATATGATATACATCACGTACCACATATACGTATATAATTCTTTTTTTTTTCCTTTCTCTCTTTATTATCAGACTCGTATAGAATTGAAGTAATATCTTGGAATTACAAGATCGTAAGAAAATTCGTAATTATTCTTAGTATACCGATCAAAGCTCGATATCACGACGATATCACGACGTAACTCTTCGAACATCGTTCGTACTTAATTATTCGTCTCAAGATTTTTCCAATGGAGTCAAGGTCAACGATACGTAACGTAGAACCGATTTTTACGATTTTTACGAAACATTCATCTTTAAACAGATTGATCAAGAATTCACTGTTTATTTAATAACATTGTTAATAATGAAGAAGAAACAACTCATCGACGTCGAAACTCAAGAAACGTTCGTTAATTAACCACTAGAATAAAATTAGAATTATTATTGCATCGAGATCGAGTAAATATTCTTAAAAGCGTTATCAAAGCGGAATAAATAAATTTCAAGATCGAGAAGGTTAGTTTATGTCGTTGGATGATACGATACACGTATAAAGACAATAACGGAGAAAAGTTACGACGTTGTATAACTCGGGATACGTTTGGAAAATAATATAACGAAACGCGAGAAATGGTTGAGCCGTTCGCAGTTGTCGTAAATCGTTGAAAGATTCGTACTCTCGTTTTTATTGTTTTTATTTTTTTGTTTGTTTAGAATGAATGTTTCGAATGTAGAACGCTTGGAGATAGATTTTAATGTTAATTAAAATTTTAAGTTAAAACGTTTCAAAAACAAAGTTAACAAATTTGAAATTATAACATAGAGATGACTTTGTGTCAATCGTTGGACTTAACACTGATGTTAATTTATATCGTATTTATCGAGATTGATAAATCTCTGATTAAATGCGTATTTATATTATATATTGAAGAATATATCACGCAATAATTGAAACAAATTGTTCGAATAAAGCGAATAAAAATCGGATTGTTTGTTTCCGATTCGAAAGACGATAAAGTGTATTTTAGAATTAATTTAAGTGGTCACCAATCACGTTCTCGAAATATATTTCATTAGTAATTCATTTTTAATTATTAAAGATGTGAAATATTTCTTAGAGCAGAGTCAAACGAACGATCGTAAATCTTAAAGGAAGTATCCGTAATAATTATTTTAATATTTTTCATCGAATGTTATCGACGTTAAAGTCAATACAAATTGAAAGAGAAATTGTAATTCAAAAAAAAAAAAAAGCGATACTCGTAACGATTGATTCGTTTTCTTTGAAAGCTCGATCTTTAGCTCTGACAAATTCAATTGCACGCGTTAATATCCTCGATAATAATAATGAGAAATATCAATGTAAAGTAGTTGTCAGAGACAAGCGAGCACGATTGATTGAATTTCATTATCGAAAACTGTTGAAACGTCATTGAAATTAATCGAACGAAAAAAATCAACAACGAAACGAACCACCCGATAGAAGTCACGATTGGACAAGAGTATCCAATCGAAATATTCAAGTCTTGCTGGATTTGTTATAGGTTTCTTGTAATCACAGTTGCGCAATTATCGTTAAGTTACGTTAAGTGATCGCTATTAAAAAGTTCGATGAGCCAACGCGGATTAATGCCTTCTCTTTATCTTTGTTTTTCCTTTATTTATTTATTTTTTTCTTTTTATTCTTTACCGTGCATCGATCAGATCCGATTGGTAAACGATGGAGTAATTGCGTAAAAAAAAAAGAAAAAAGAAAAAACGTAACTAGAAACGCTTCTCTGAAAATCAGAGAAGGTTCATTGTCTCTGATTGGAAGTTGCAAGGATAGCGAAATTTCTTCAATCAAAATAATGTTCATCGAATGACTCGATTATCCTTGAAGAAAAATGTTAATCGTAGAATTAATCTTAGATAGTAACGTAGATGAATACGTATGAAAAAAAAATTATTATTTCGAGAATGATACTAATTTTGTCGGAGCCTTCGAAAGTATTCGATTGGAACTAGCGACTTTATTACAACCCTTAAAACTGTAATAATCGTGTATCTCAAAAAGTTATCGAAGAATCTTATCGATTGGTACATTCCAATGGTAACTGAGAACTCGATATTTCAACAGTCAACCGCCATTAAATCTTTCAAACATCATTTAATTACAGTAATGGAAGACGAGTGTTCGATCGAGCGAACGATTAAATACTTTCTTGATTAGATCTTTATCTCTCCTTGAATTCGATCTTATTGCCCATAATACTTTCTTATCGATGATTTGTTAACAATCATTCGGTAGGATAAAGAGATACGGTAGGATGTTACGTCGAATGAATTTTCTATTTAACATTTTATGAAAGATAACTGTTTTCGAAATGAACGATAGAGAAAATATGTAAGTCGATTAAATCAAATTAATTTTATGATGTAAACGGCAACAGCTTCTGTTTTTTTTTTTTTCTTTTCTTTTTTGGTTTAGTATAGAAAGACATTGAAAATCATCAAGAAAGACGACCCTCGTTTAGATGTAATTTTAAATTTAGTTAGTGATCAATACCTTGATGCAACTGATTATTGCATACGATTTGTTTCCGACAATATTTCCTCGTAGACCGATTGAAACGAAGTTTTTCAAAACATCGCTAGTGTTTATCAAAATTACGTTTTTTCTGTTGTTAATTTAATTAAACGTAAATTCGTTGAATATAATTGCGAAATTCTCAAAAGATCGATACCATCTTTCTTATTCGATCGATCTGTAACTAATTATTATAAATACGTTTATAAATCGATTATAAAACGATTGATTTTTTAAAGTTAATAATAAATTATCTACTATTTAATACACGATCTATCAATTTATATATACATATACATATATATATATATATATATATATATATATATATAAATAATTTATCGAAAATATTTTCTATCGTCGATATTTATAATATTAATCTTTATTAGACATCGTTTCTTCTCTTTTTTTCTTAGAACGAACGAGGACACTTTTATCATCCAACGTAATTACATCTTTTTCTTAGTCTAGTTTTTTTTTCTTTCTTTTCTTTTCTTTTTTTTTTTTTTAATTAAATTTTATCCGTATCGTTTAACGTATCGTAAATTAAACTTGTTTATAATAATAATGGATCTTTATCAATTGACTTATCGACCACCCTCTATAATGTATAGATAGGGGGATAGATAAAGAGGGAGAAAGGGATACGCTATACATAGGGTGAAAGGTCGTTGGCTCCTTTAAGAGTCGACGAAGAGCAAAGTGCACTTTAGCGCGCATGTCTTTCATTATCGTAACAACTGCATAAGTGATACTCCAGGCGTTTCTGAATACTACTACGGACTTACGAACGTAGTCAACCTAGACGATTATTAACGTTCGGCATCGTTCTCTCTCTCTCTCTCTCTCTCTTTCTCTCTCTTTACTTATTCCATTTCCATTTCTCTTTCTCTTTCGTATCCTTTTGACTAAAGTAAATATCTTTGGAAAATTTGTTTTTAAATACATCATATGAATTAAATAAAGATGTAATCGATTACGCTCGCGAGTTTAACGATTTTAAACGAACGTTTGTTATAACACTAATTACGATAGACATTAAATAATTATTTATTTTTTCATCAAAATCATTTTCGCTTAGATATATTTGTATTACGATTACACGAGTGTTTTGTTGAATTTTCTTTTCTTTTTTCTCTCTCTCTTTTTTTTTTCTAGTTTTTAGTTTTCATATCTCACGTGCGTGCACACGTATACTTTTTTAAAATGAATTTCAAAATATTATTTTTTATATTCTTTTTTTATATACGTATATATCTTATATATTACGTTTATCGATTAAATGAAGTATCAATTTGAAAAGTGATTGAACAATTCCATTTAAAAATAATATCACCACTCCAATGCTAGATTCCAGAACGCTACGATCTATATGTATTATATTTCTTATATATTACATTTATCGATTAAACGAAGTATCAATTTTAAATAAAAGCGATCGAACAATTCCATTTAAAAATAACATTACCACTCCGTAACGTTAGATACCATAATACTATGATTCCATATAAAAAGATGATATATTTAAATGAGTGATCACGTTCGCGTTGTTTACTAATAAAAAATTAAACGTCGACTGAACAAAGATTACGTGGAACGTTTATTGGTCTAATAAATAATCTAACAATCATCGATTTTTATATACAAATATATAATATTATATATTAATTATTTATACTGAAAATATCTCGCCACAGTTGCACAGAGTAATGAAAGAATAATGACCGTGCTGCCTGTTAAAAGTAAAGAAAGAGAAAAAAGATTATAGTGGGTGGTTGAAACGAGGACGTCTCTTTATCTCTCTCTCTCCCTCTCTCTCTCTCTCTCTTTCTTTTTCTCTTCAATAAGGATAAAAAAGGAAAGAACTGACAAGGAATAAACGAGGGCGACGGATCGTGGGTGGAGTTACGCCACGAGATGAGTAAACTTCCAGTTAGCAAGAGCACTTGTTTCCATCCCACCCTTCTTCTTTTGCTTTTGCTTTCTCTTCTTCTTCCTCTTCTTCATCTTCTTCTTCTTCTTCTTCTTCTTTTGCTTCTTCTTTTGCTTTCTTCTATTTTATTTTATTTCGTCATTCGTTCTTCTTCTTCTCGTTGAGACCGACCTTACTAAGAAGGGTATACGGGATTTACGCACCATCAGCGTACCGCTGTAATGACTACGTTTCTTCGAAAAAAAAAAGAAAAAAATTGCAAAGAAAATATTTATCCAAGAATTTTAATTTTCTATGGTACTACTTTTTTGTTATATCTTGCTATCTTCGTTTTATCGAGATAATCCAATTCAATCTGATTTATTTATCTTCTTTTCGTTTTTATTTTTTTATTCGATCAATCGATTTTATGCTTTTCTTTAATCCGATGTATTTTTCTATTTTTTCTCTATTGTTATATATTCTTTTTTTTTATCTTCGTGTTATCTGATCACATATATATATGAATATTTATAATCGCTTTACATCGATATTAATGTTATTAATTATACAAATCTTCGTTATATTTCTTTCGATCATCTTATTCGATGTTGTTGATACATTATTTTGGATTTCTTTATTATATCTTTTTAGTCTTATTTTATTTCGATCCTCCGATTTTATATGACACACACACACACACACACACACACACACATATATATATATAATAAATTTTCTTCGTGCTCCTCTATTACAACTTCTTTTTATCTTTATTTTATTTGATCATTCTTTTTTTATGATATCTAATATATTTTTATACTTCTTTATTATATCTTTCTATTTTTATGTTATCTGTTTATCTAATTTTACGATACATTATATATTATCGTAGTTTATACGATTACTTTCAAGGAATAAAAATGTTCTTAATTATTTTTTAGTTTGAAATAAAGGAAATACGTAAGACGTAAAATTCTTTATTTTCTCTTTTTTATTTTCACTTTATTATTGATCGTAATCGACGTTTTATTAACGTGGTCGATGCAATTTTATTTAGACGACGATATCACGTATTTTATATTAACATTATTAAACAGTTCGTTATTATCGTTATTATTATTATTTGTATTATTTTCGACGTCCGAAAAGCATGATTTTATTTCGCGTAAATAAATGTTCTTTCTCTCGGTAATATTCACGATAAGTAATCTCGACGATTCATAAGAAATTCATAAAACAGTCTCCTTTATAAAACGGCGAACCTTATTTTCATGTCAGATTTTCATTACATTGTCCTGGAAAATGGTGCGAAGAAGAATCATTTTTTCTAATGCTTGTGGCCGTTCCCGAATATTTTACGTTTTATTCAGGAATGTTGAACACATCGAAAGAGAGAGAGAGAGAGAAAGAGGGAGATGTGTAACGAATTTTTCTCGTTGGATTGGACATGAAAAATTCTGACGAAATAAGAGAAACATTATTAATATAAAAGAATTATCTTTCGAATGAATATTATGCTGTACAAATTACATTTTCGTATTATTTTTTGCTTTTCAATTATGAAAATGAATAGTTTTTAATATGTACATAATAAAAGAATAATAACAACAACAACAACAATAATAATAATAATTATTATTATTATTATCATTATTATTATTATTGTTACTATTATAAATATGTAATAATAATAATGATTATTATTAACATAATTATTCTTCAAAAGTGTATTCATAATTATTCGTCTATTTAAATGTTATTTAAATATTAAATATTACATTATTTATCGTATTTAAATATCATCCCATTAATATGATTATCCTTGGAAAAATTTATTTTACTAATAACAATGATAATAATAATAATAATCATTATTATTATTAATATAATTATCCTTGAAAAATTTATTCATAATGATTTATCTATTTAAATATCATTTAAATATTAAATATTATACAATTTATCGAATTAAAACCGATCGAGATAACTATTTCTAACTTTCGATTCTCTTCGTATCGATTTAAAGTCGATTCTTTCTCGAATACAGACAATAAAATGGATCGCGTGGAATTCCAAAGAAACTTAATCCAGGAACGAGCGGTAAAGCCTTTACTACGTAACTGAAACTTCGTTAGTTTCATTGGAGTAACCGAATAAAGAGACGTTAAAGAAACATAAATAACCATGGATTCTAAGGTCTATTAAAGCAATTGCTTCACGTGAGTAGAAGATACGATCGATGAAATACTTTCGTAAATTGGAACGAACTCTCTAATGTATCTATTAATGTTTTAATCATGTCTATCCGTGTGCTCAATTTACTAATTAATCGTATTATTCACTTTCATAGGTGATAGATAGGTAAATATGGATCATAAGTGATACTCATTCGTTAATGAAAATTAATTATAATTATAATTTCTTTTAATATCGTCAAAATTCCGATAAAAAGTAATAATTATAAAACGATGATCCATCGTGATATTCTAAGTAATGTATCATGGTTATAAAATGATAACGTAAATGTATCGTTCGATCAAATTTTTTTTTTTTAGCAAAGAACCGATCAAACATCCTTTCTTTAAAAAAAAAACAAACGTACGAATCGTTTGACATTGTTAAAATATTATATAGTCCGTTAATAATATTAATATTAATATAAATTATCTTTGATCGATCAGAAAGAGACAAAAGAAGAAATACAATTTTAACATTGAAGGATCTCGCAAATATTCAAATACGATATAACGAAGACATCTTTAAACAATTTCTTTATTAAAAACAGTAGCACGAGTAAATCTCGAAATAACAATAACAATAGCAATAACAATAACAATAATATACCGATATAAATTCCCTTTCATCGATTTGTTTCGAAGACATAAAATATTCGAATACATTCGAAACACATTTTTATAATAATCGAAATAGATAAAACGTTACGAACGTAATAGCACCGGTCCGATATAATCCGAATCCCGATTTAAAAGCTAATATTCGATGGGTACGTACGTAATCGATGAAGTGTAAGAAATGTAGCCATTTTCGCAAACCTTCCCCACTCCATCTCTTTTCCCCTCTTTTCGATATCGATGAAACCTCCCCTTCGAACGATTTATGAGATTTAACCAGGCATCGAATTTCGGTTGGAAACATTTTCGAGACGAGAATCATGCGAGGGAAAAGATTGGAATATGCGTAAACGAGCTAAACTTGTCTATGTGTATGTTCTTCGTATGCATGCCTACATATCTGTGTTTGTGTACGTGTGTGAGACAGATACAGAGAGATAGAGAGATAGAGAGAGAGAGAGAGAGAGAGAGAGAGAGAGAGAGAGAGAGAGAAAGAGAGAAATGGAGAAAGACGGATAGTTGGAAAATAACATGTGGCAGAAAACTGCCAGGAGAGAAATTTCGTCGTTGGAATGAAACGAGAGAAGCGAGGCGGACGCGTTCGATTTGCGGAAACGAGATTTGCCCGTTTGATTGGCCAATGCGATTCAGCATCGACTCTCGATCTCATGGATACGGGCATAAGAAAGTAAAGCCCATCCAATTCAATACCGTTATGGGATTCTTCACGGTAATTCGCATATGTCATATTGCACTCGCGAATTATTTACATTTTCTATTAACTCGGTAACCATTGAAATATTTCGTTATCATATTTCTTAATATAATATTTCACGAGGAGGGATGTTGAAGAAAGAAAAGAGTGAAAAAAGAAAGGGAGAACGATCGTTTTTTTGTAATATACAAAAATATAAGAGAATTTATTCGTTATTATCATACGGTAGGTAGTTTAAACGATTAGATACGAAATAAAAATCATTTTTGTGCTTCGTTGAAATTTTATTCATCGATTATCGGCTTCGACTGTCGGTCGGATATAAAATGAAAATGATTTTTGTAGTACGTTGAAATTTCTTTGATAAATTATCATTTCGATTATCATTCAATTATTATTTTATGAAATAAACTTCATTTTTATGATCGCTGATGTTTCTTTGATAAATTATCGTTTTTAGTTATTTATCGTTTCAATTATTCGTTCAAATATAAAATGAAAATAATGTTATTTTTCATCGATCAAATTTCTTTGATAAGTTATCATTTCAGTCATTGCGAAGCAAGAAATTTCAATTCCACTTGATCCATATTTGAAATTTGAATTCATTAAATTATTATTACTATATATATATGTATATATAATTAAATAACGTCTAAGTATATTATATAAGTATATATATATATATAAAGTAAAAACATATTCTTTTAAATTTAGTGATTCAATTCCGCTTCAATAAAAATTACACACACCTAGACACAAATATATACTCATATAATTAAATTCTAATAAATTATAAAATACTCTAATAATGAAGAAATATACCTACATAATTATTATACGTTCATATATAATCTTGAATATTAAATTAAAGCGAATCACCGAGTTTAAAATAAAAATGAGAATGAAAAAGAAAAAAGAAAAAAAAAAAACGAAAAGAAGAAGAAACGAGAAGAAAGAAAGAAAGAAAAAAATCGATAAAAACAACTCGATCGAAAGGTTCGTTTAAAAATATGCAAGGAACTAATAACTATTTTAATATCGTACACGTAATAACATATTTTAATACATACATATATATATATATATATAGAGTGTATGTAGAAAAATTGCATAAACTTTCCTGACAATCTAATACCATATACTATACATATAATATTCCATTATCCGTGAGAACCCTGACATTTCCGTTACGTTGGGATCAAAATCATTGGAACGCGTGCCGATGAATAGAATGTAAAAGCTCAGTCATTATTAGTTCAGATATCGTTCGTGATAGATTGTTGATTGTTATTTTACACGTACGATAGAAAATTCGTACGTATTCCCCTGTATTAACGCTCGGAAAATTCACGATTTCGATCGAGTTGGATTTACGTTCTCTGGCATAAATAGAATGCAACGATATTAAAACAACAACGACGAAAAAGAAAGGTTCGAAGGGGGGTGTAAGGGATGGCAAGGTGTAGCAAGGGTGAAGGGAGAATGAAAGAAAGAAAGAAAAAAAACATACACACACACATACACAAGCACGCACACACGCACAACAAAGCGAAGCGAGACGTAACGAAACAAAACAAAACCAAACAAAACTAAACAAAAAAAATGAATGAATAAATAAATAAATAAATAAATAAATAAAACGTAGGAAAGGAACAAGCCGAACGAATGGGGTACGTTTAATTAAAAAAATTTTCATCTCTCCCTTCTTCAATCTACTACCCCTATTACCACCCTTCCGTTTCTCTCCCATTCTCTTCGAAGCGAAAGAAAAAGTAAAAAAAAAAATAAATAAAAGAACAAGAAAAGAATGAGATAGACAAAGTGAAAGAGAGAGAAAGAGAGAAAGAGAGAGAGAGAGAGAGAGAGAGAGAGAGACAAAGGAGATAACAAGAATAAGAAAAAAAAGAAAAGAAGAAGGAAAAAGAAAAGGACAAATTTTACGGTCGCTTAAAAGATCTTCGTCGCTTAAAAGAATAACGCGTTTTAGCGAATAAAAGGTTGGTGAGATGGTTTTAGGTATAAACTCGAGGATTTGTTCAGTTTCCGAACGTTTTACGTAGGCGCCAAATAAACACCGGCTTTAAAATTCACAGCTGATTTTAAAGTCAAAAGATACGGGAGAGCAGGGCTAGGGGTAAGAAGTCGGTAAGGAAGAATTTTCATTGGCTATAAATTTCGAATAGTACGTGTGTATACGCGGCGTGGCGTAGTGTGTGGTGTAGTATAGGGGGTGAGAGATAGGGGTGAGATAGGGTGGAGAGGCACGGCGACGTTTCGTAGAGACGTGAAAAATCACTGGTGTAAAACTTGCGAGCCGTAACGTGGGACCATGCAATGCCGGCCGGCACACCATCGACATCGACCGAAAACAACATTTTATTTCTCATAAAATCGATTTCCAATAGTGCCTTTCTCGACTTTTCGCATGCGCTACGTCGATACAGAGAGAATCGCTGAATCGACTCTCTACTAGCTATACTATGCTGCTACTATTACTACTACTATTACTACTGCTATTACTACACGATGACTACTACTTTCTCTCTTTCTCTCTCCCTCTCTGTCTGTCTCTCTGTATTTTTCATTCGTGTCTTTGCAAAGTGGTGAAACGTTTTATTTGTAGTAAATTCCGAATCACTCTACTCTCAACGTCATCGTTCTCGTGGATTTTTGTCTTTCTTTTCTTTATTGCCGGCCATGCAATACGTTTTCAATCGAAAAGCAATTCAAACGTCGCATGGTTATTCAACTCAATGGAAGGAAGGGATAAAAAAAAGAAAGACAATGATAGAAAGAAAGAAATTCATAATTCTATATGTTAATATGGAAATATTATTAAATGTTATTGACGAAGCGTATTGTAACATTCGTTCGTGAGATTGTCTATAAATTTTATTTGATGTATTAATTTACCTTTTAAAATTGTAGCGTTAAGTTTAATGAATATGTCATTACATATTTTTTTTTTGTTTTTTTTTTCAAGAAATAAAAAGAACAAAAAATGGACTGAACGATGATCTTGAAAAATATTTAATTTCTATATGTTGATATTTAACAAACGTAAATGTAGGATTAAAATTGCTAAATAATTTTAACGGTACGATGAGAAATTTTCTTAACTTTTCTTTTTTTTTTTTAATAGATATACCAATTATATATAGCTCCATGATCGATGAATAAATAATTGGAGTTCTCGTAGACACCTCTTTTTTTTTTTATTTTTTAAATACAAGTCATAAGATCATGGAAACAAAGAAGATATAATAATCACGATTTTCGTAAATAGTTATACGTTTTTATCGCGATCGTACGATCATAACGAATGATCGTAATTATTTCAAATAATTGACATAGATCAGAATATAATCCGTCCATCGAACAATGCTTTATTTTCGATTCTGATATTATCTGAATTATATTACTACTATTATTAAAATCTTTAATATTAAATTTATACACGTAATGAATTCTTTAATGTAAATTCTTTAATATTAACTTTTCTTATAATATAATATTACACGAATGGCGACTCTAGAAATGTGGAATCATTAAAGTATTGTGAGAATGTCACAGTTGTCGAATATGTCGAGTGAACGGAGTTAGAGAATAGTTACGTCGAAATGTTATGGAAATTAGAGGAACAACGTCGGAAAAAGAGAAAGAGAGAGAGAGAGAGAGAGAGAGAGAGAGAGAGAGAGAGACAAACAGAAAGACAGACGGACAGCAGACAGAGACAGACAGAGAAAGAGAGAGAAATAGAAAGAGATAGTAACATATACCGATGTCACTAGAACTTCGTATCAAATTTCACTCCCTCTTGTTTCAAAGCGATCGATAAAAAGTACTTGAAAACGAATACATTAGATTACAAATATCCCGTATCTTTTCAAACGTACCACTACTTGCGATCTCAAATTCCAGAATCTAGACAAGTGTTCGTTTCTTCTATATCTTGTTTCATTTTGTCTTTTTTTTTTTCTTTTTCTTTTTTGTCTCTTTTTCGCGTCGTAATATTTCCAAGAATGAAATAAATATTTATCAATGAATGCGTTCTGTTAAGGAAAAAAAAAAGAAATATATATATATATACTATATATTTAAAAATAAAAACAAAAAAAACAGGGAGACTATCACAAACGGGCTCGTATGGCTCTTTGTATCGTAATAAGAGAATGGGTGTGTTTGATGTATCTTTGTCAAGCAGTTTTGATCAGTACCATTGATAATGGTTGACATGATGTAAAAAAAGAAAAAAATATATGTACATTCAAAGAGATAGATAGATAGAGAGAGAGAGAGAGAGAGAGAGAGAGAGAGAGAGAGAGAGAGATAGTAGATGATTCTTTTGTTATAGAACTCTTTTGAAGCTACAATTATAAACGTTAAACATACATTTTATCGACTAACGTTACTCCTACTATCGTATCACGAGAATGTTATTCACGTTGTTCTTTGATGTCCTTTACGTATGCTTTTTAAATGGCTATACATATACATACATATATATTTTTCAGTGTATTTTCAATCAAACAAACAAAGAAAGAAAAGAAAAGAAAAGAGAACTTGAAAAGTCGAAAGTATTAAGCGAGAGAAAAAGAGAGAGAGAGAAGAAGAAACAGTGATGAAATAGAAAGGATAGAGAGAAGAGAGAAGGGCGAAAAGAGAAGCGTTAGATTAACATGATCCTATCAACAAATGAACCCGAAACGATTTATCGAACTAACAAACGTAAAGGAGAACTGAGAATTTCAATCGCGAACGTTTGTTAAGCTCGAAAAATAACAAAGGAATCGATTAAAGAATCATTCACAAAGTAGTACGTATACGTTTCTACATACGTAGTAATGATCCTATCGTTAAAAGGGAATTCAATTTTGAATACGAACAAAGCAAAAAAAAAAAAGAGAGAGAGAGAGAGAGAGAGAGAAAAAGAAAGACAGAAAACATCTGGTGAACGATAGAACGTACATAGTAGATTTGATAAGAGGGGCCAGACCCTCTGGTGTCCTTGTTTTTCGTATTTGGTTTGGTCAGAAATTTTGTTGAAAGAATAGAAGAACTAACTGGTCGAATCGGTTGATGAGGAAGACGATGATAATAGAGAAGTGGGAGGAGGTTAGTCGTGTTCGTATCAAGTAAATTAATAATCAGACACATTCGCTTTTGTCTTCGCTTGGTTGGTTGCCTTTCGACTCGGCTCATTTTCTTTTTCCTATTTTCAATCCGCCATCTTTCTCTCTCTCTCTCTCTCTTTCTCTCGTTCTTTTTATATCCCTCTTTTTTTTCCTTTTGTATGGTGGTGTATACCTGACGTCATCGTTTGTTTGTAAACCATTAGCGGCTGAGGGTCGGGGGTTAGTTGTGCTCAGACGGACGTTTCCTATGCTCTTCTATCCTCTTCTATCTTCTACCCTTTCCCCCCCCCCTCTCTCTCTCTCTCTTTGTATCACCAGCCGCAGGCTCCCTCCCTTCCTCTCTCTCTCTCTCTCTCTCTCTTTCCTTCTTTTCTCTCTCTTCCTCTCACATCTTCGTGCTATTCTATAGCAGCACCACTTCCGCTATAGTACCGACTCACCGACGTTTCTCTTAAGCACTGCTCGTGTAATTCAAGGACCACCATACTGTAAGAATAGCTTCAAGCTAAGGAACCGAGCTTGGTTCCTACCTATCTTTACTTTTCTTCTTTCTTTCTTTCTTTCTTTCTTTCTTTCTTTCTTTCTTTCTTTCTTTCGTTTCTTTCTTTCTATCGTATCACCGAACGGTCGACGAATGAATTTCCAAGTCCAATAACATCAATTTTTCATAGGAATCGTCACCCCTTTTCTAAAGGTCCCGGTAACACCCGTACACTACCCCCTACTTCGCCTTTTGAAATTCCTTACCGAAGATTCAGGACTCTTCGAGAACTCAGAAAGGATCTCTTAGAAAGAGAAAGAGAGAGAGAGAGAGAAAAAGAGAGAGAGAGAGAGAGAGAGAGAGAGAACACAGGAAGTCGAATCAAGATGAAGTAGAAAAGCTGACAGAAGTGCATTAAGCTTCATCGGGAACTCGGTGCTGCAACGAGGGTTGACAGAGGCGGGCCTTGAAAATTTATTATGAACCATTCTCCTACCCTATCTACATTCTCTCTTCTATACCCTTCACCTCCGGCGATCTAACCAATTTTCACTGATTTCGTCGTTATACCCTCATCTTCACACCCTCTTTCCCCTTTTCCCTTTGTAATACCTAATATCATTTTGAATTAGCCATTCTGTTCTTGTTAAATACACACGTAATCCTTTTAAAAATGAAAGATCTCGTGTCTCTAACTAAATCTCTTCCTTACTTTCTTCCTAATGATACTTCTTCTTCTTCTTCTTCTTCTTGTCTTTTTCTTTTCGTTTCTCTTTTATTCTCTTTCTTTTCTTTTTTTTTTCTTCTCTTTTCACCGTAATCCTATATTATACTTAATGAAATGAATAAGTTTAATTAGTGCAGTTAATAAAGTGGAAACTTTCGAATTAGCTTCATCGATGAATTTTGTTTATATATGAAGTTTGAAACGTCGTGTTGCTAGTCCAATTTGTTGTTGAGAGGAACAGACAGACAGAGAAAGAGAGGGTTAGAAAATTTGGATATCTTTTTTTTTCTTTTTTTCTTTTTTTCTTTTTTAGGAACAACAGACACGTTGGTTTCGTCGTGTTTTTATTATATCTGATTTTTCTGGATTATCGATCGACCTGACGAATATAATTATTGTTCAGTTCGTTATAATCGAAAAATAAGTTTGAGAAATAAAAACAAATTGTTTTGTGGGACATATAAATGGGAGAACATTTTTACAGAAATTGTTTTTGAAGTTTCCATAGATTAATTAAAAAAAAAAAAAAAAAAAGAATATGTATACACGTATGCGTATATAAAGTATGCATTTGAAATAACTGCATAGGAATTGTTTTCCCGGTAAAAGAATATCAAAACAGGGAAAAGAAATTAAATCAGAATTAAATTAAAGAAAAGAAAACATCTTGATAAATAATTTTAGTGTTTAGTTAAAACTTTTTAATACATGGACGTACGAAAAATTGTTTAATGAGTATTTCGTGTATAAAAGATCGCTTATGAAACATCTCTCACTTTATGTACCATACATAATTTAATGCAATTTTGAAAACTTAAAAATTATCGATTCTCTTGCATTATCGCGCGACAATGTATTACTCATTATTAATTATCGATACGTTGATAACCTGATCGTGATTACAAACGTCAGAGAACACCCTCGAATTTATCGAAATTTTCAATGGAATTGAAAATGAAGTTGATATAGATAATGAATATTATATTTTTGTGAAACCTGTAATGGTCGGACATTTTTACAAACAGAAAACTATTTCCATTGTTATAATTTAATTAAAAAATATAAAGTGAGATATATTTTATAAACGAACTTGTCGCACACACAGAGATATATATGAAACATGCATTTACAAAAAAATATAAAACAAAATTTCTTCGCAGTTTGTCGCAAATGTTTTAGAAAATTACTCTCTAGATTATTCTCAGACAAAATTTCACACTTGATACTATAACAAAATTAATATAATCATAAAACTGAAAAAAAACAAAAAAAGAAAAAGAAAAAAAAGAAAAGATTGCTGAATCATTAAAACTCTCTTTCTCTGTTTTAATGACCATTATTAACGATCGATATACATATGCATAATTCAAACGTAATTACAAGCGGTAGTGAAAATCAATGAATTCATTGAAATATTCGACAGAAAGGAACGCCATCACAATTGGAAGTTAATTAGCGTGTGAAGAGAACGTGTCAAAAGTGCGAACGACAAGTGCTCGTCGTTCGATTTCTCTTCGCCTAGTTTTAATTTTTTTTTTCTTTCTTTCTTTCTTTCTTTTTTTTACTTTTTCTTTTTCTCTCATTCTCCCTTTCCTCTCTCTCTCTCTCTCTTAATTACACAACACATACACAGGTCACCATTTTCATATAATTTTTTCTTCGTTTCTATTGTTTTATTTCTTTCTTCTTTTTCTTCTTCTTCTTCTTCTTGTTTTTTCTTGCTTTTCTTTTCTTTTCTTTCCTTTCTTTTTCTTTCTTTTTTTCTTTTTTTTTTACTCTTAGTGTTGAAAGCTTTGCACACGGGCTTTGCCAGCGATTCTCGCCGTTTCGAGCTCTTTATTGCGCTCTCCCGACCGTTGTTTTTCCTAACACGACGAATTTTTTTCTGTCTACAAGCAGCAGCCACCGGTAGCTGCGTATTTTTAATTCGACGAGTACTTTCCTTTATTAAATTTTACATGGGGTACAAAAAAAAAAAGAATATACGCAAATCTTCAAGTCCGTCCATGTTTCGCGCTCGATTCACTTTCTTTAAGTAGGTTTTTTCTTTTTCTTTTTTTTTTTCTTTTTTCTTTTTTGCCACCACCATCGTCATATCACTACTATCGATCTTTCTTTTGACAGTTTTCGATGATTCTTTTTATTGGAAAGAAAAAGAAAATAAAAGAGAAAGAATTTTAATCGATGAAGAAAATTTAGGACGAATGTTTTTTCTTTGAATCTAAAACGTCTATGATTTTAGAAAAAAGATTTGTTTGAAGTCGACGAATTAAAAACGTTTATCATCTAATCGTTTATATTTCTTTTTTTGATAATATATATATATATAACAAATAAACAAAATTTGTTTATTGCTTATATACCTGATAATTATTTATTTACATATGTATATACATATATGTGACAAATAAACGACATTTGTTTATTTTTGTTATATTTATATGTAAGATAAATAAATGAAAAAAAAAAATAAAAAGAAACAATTATAAAAAAAATTGAAATGAGAGTTTTAACTCCGATCAAAAATTTCTAATTTCTTACAAAATAATAAAAATAATGAAAATAAAACAGATTGGCGAAACTAACGGGATTATCAATCGTTGATCTAATTGTAAGTAGAGTAAATAAACATTGATGACAATTAAGGCGACACAATTGTTGATTTTGTTGTATTTAGAAGCGTGCGCATGATAGTGTTTGTTAACAAATTACGTAACACCAACGATGCGAGGATATTATCGAACTAGTCGAAGCAAAGCTATTAAAACTACGTAGTTTCGGTGGGCGTACTATTTCGGTAGACAGAATGTTGTTATTGCTTGCTTCAACGTCACGGTTCGTTGTTAACTAATTTATCGATTATTTGAACAACTCACCACCGGTTTGTTCGAATAGCGCAAAATCAAATACAATGATTGAATTCCATTCAGTTTCGAGCTGATATTTCGAATCGAGCCCATTCTTTTGTCTCTTTCATTAGATTTATCTAGTGACATTACTTTAGTGGTCGTGTCACGTATACAAATATATATATATATATATATATATATATATATATGTATGTATATATATATAATATGTATGTATATAATATATAAATATTATTAGTATAAAAATAATTTAATATATATATTAAATTTATATAGTACTAATTATATATATAGTACAACATATACATATATATAAAATATATAATATTGCATATATATATATAATATATATAATATTGTATATATGTAAATTCTCGAAATTTATATAGGTCAATATTTCATCGAGCGAATTTAAATGAATTTTATAAGTCAATGGTTCAATATAAATATCTTCAATTTAAATAAAAACTCGTATTAAATAACGTTTTAAGGAGAAAAATGTTCTCTAATATTTTTTTCCCCAAGTATTGTTAACAATTAATTTACAATTCATTATTATTTCTAATTATTAGAAACAAATGAAATTTACGTTATTTCGCAAAAGGTAAAATTCAAATTACGATCGATTTAATAAAATTACATAAATTAATGAATAATTAATAAACGAATTACTTTCCTTTTTTCTTTCTTTCCCTCTCTCTCTCTCTTTCTTTTTTCTTTTTCCTTTTTATTTTTTTCTAAAGAAACAATTTTTTTCTACATTATTAATAGCCACGTTTTTCATTTGCATGGTAATATCTCCGGAACTGAAAGTTCGCAGAGACTCGAATCGAAATTTTAAAAAGGGGCAAACATTATCTCGAATATTTTTCTCTTTCTGCGTATTGTTAATAATCGATTAACAATTTGTTGCAAACAATTTTTCTTATAAATTAATTCTTACGAAAAAATAAATTCATATTATTTTATCGAACGAATAATACGAATTGCGATTAGTGATTATATATAAAGTTATACAAATTAATGAATAATTAATAAACAAATTATATATATTGTTTTTTTTTTATCGAAGAAACAATTTCTTCTGTATTATTTATAGCCACGTTTCCCATTTGCATGAAAATATCTCCGGAATTAAAAATCATAGGGACTTGAAATAAATACGCAAAGTAAGCGCAGAGTAAGCTGCTATAAATGTCCCATAAACTAATAATTTCCCGGCATATATGGGTTAATACTTTTTTATAGAGTACGTCAAGCTGTGTCTCTACCAATGTAATCAGAAACATATGATTCCATTTAATAAAACACAGTTGACCTTCGTATATTCTCCACGCGTACACCTGCAAAAAAATTATTACCGTCATATTATGGATCCCTTGGTGGTGTACGACTTTTGCAAATAAAATTTCTCGGTATCACTAAAAAAAAGGGAGATATATTCACGTTGAATATAATTTATTTCCCCCATCTTGCATATATGTAAATAATTTTTATTTATTTTAATAGTTATAAATTATAGAACATCTATGTGTATATACGATATATGAATATATCTAATTACATACACAAATTTACATACGTAATACGTACACATCTATTTTATATGTATATTGTGATTAATTATGAAAAAAAATATTACGTATGTATGTGACATAATATTTATATAACCTTAAGTATATTATATTATATATAATACACTTATATTCATATATAGAAATAAATTATTAATTTATGATATATTAATATAAATATAATATATTAATTTATATAAATATATATTTTTATATTTATACTTAATTATTAATATATTATAAATAAATAAATATATATATATATATATACACCTATCTAAGTATACTCTATATCTACGTATAATTAATTTATATATATTATAATACATATTATACATTATATAATTAGTATATATTATTAGCACTGAAGGAAACGAAAGTAGATGAATAGAATTTGTTAAAAAACGATTGATCGATGTAGCCTGAGGTACTTATTCGTTTCTCTATACGTTCATTCGTTCGTTCTTTCGTTCGTTCGTTCGTTCGTTCGTTCGTTTGTTCGTTCATTCATTCGTTCGACCTCGAAAGTTCGATACGAATTCGTTCATCGATATTGATTAGTAATAAGCGAAACGATCAAACGAGCTTTTTTCTTCTTTTTTTTTCTTTTTCTTTTTTTTCTTTTTTTTTCATCAAACGAAATAAATAATCGAGGTAGCTCAATGCACAGCGGCGTAGCGTTTTTCTTTGACCTTCTTCCTTTATTTTCTATTTCGATTCGTATTTCATCCTCAAAAAGTTCTACATTGTTATCCAGGATCATCTGCGATAGTCAGATTTCATAGAAGATTCATAATAAACGCGTACGAGATTAATCAATTTAATTAATTTTACTTTTCAACTAATCCATAAGATTTTTCGTATCACGAACGTTCGTAATTATTTATTTCATATAATTAATTAACAAAATTAACCACATTTACGAAATATCGTAACGTTTATTTTAAAGGAATAATTAATTGTTATCAATTATTATTATTATCATCAGCAAATGAAATCGTGAATTAGAATTTATTAAAATATAAATGGAAAATTGTTATTAAATTCTTTCGATTTCACACTATCGTATTATATCACGATTGTGATGAACAAAATTTCATTAAATCGAAATATTTCTTCATCAATGAATAACTATTATCGATTATTATCATTAGATACTATAATCATCTAAATAAATCAAATATTTTTATCAAGTTCTATCGATTTCACACTATCGAATAATATTAAAATGAATAAACAAAATTGATCGACAAATTTAATTGTATCAAAATATATCCTTCCGACGTATAATTATTATCGATTATTATCATTTAATAGTAACATCGTGGGTTACCCCAATGATACATAGTTTCATAATTTCATTAAATTCTTTCGATTTCACACTATGGAATTGTATTACAAATGTATAATTAATGAACGAAATTAATCAGTAAATTTCATTATATACATATAAAATTAGAATTTTCTTTCTAACGAATTATTATCGTTATCGTGAATTAATTTATTAGATACGTTTGAAATATACATACATCATGTGTGTACGTACTTATGTATACGCTTTTGATATACTTAAAATACACATTTATATATGTATGCATACATATAATAAACAATAAACATATAATATATATACATATATATCACATGTAACATATAACATTTGACATACATATATATATGTATATAACATATGAAATACATATGATATATATAACATAAATATATAAATGTTTTATATATATATAATATATATAATATATAACATCTATATAACATATAACATGATATATATATATATTTTATGATTAGCTTTCTTTATATATTTATGGAAGACAGATATGGTAGAAACAGTACTAGGAATGTTGAGCTCTCGGCTTTCAACGTTAATGGTGTTGCGAGAATCGTTCGAAAGGTATGCCGAGAGGATTGAAAGCATCGTTAAAAGGGAGTTACTCGTGCGAATATCTCTGTATATTTATGCGATATATCGACTACTGCCCTGCTAACGGCTCGCGTCAACGTTTTTCTCCCATTTAATATCTCTCGTAGAGTATCGAACGAATGATACTCTCTCTCTCTCTCTCTCTCTCTCTCTCTCTCTCTCTCTCTCTCTCTCTCTCTCTCTCTCTCTCTCTCTTTCTGTCTTTCCTATAATTTCAAAATCCTCGCAATTTTTGTTTTCACTGCAATTCAACGACACGAAACAACGGAAGAATTATGTTGCTATTCTTCTCGTACGAATATCGAATGTCAGATATAATCTTTCGTCCTTTACGAGAGTATAATTTTATACGATCAAAAAGAATAAAGAAAAAGAACAATTATGTTTATATGAACGTATGTAGAATGTGTATGCGTGTTTATGTGTGTACGATTATAACAAATATAAATGTATATTAAATAAAAATGTACGAGTTGTATTTGAAAATTAAATATGGACGATTTATAGATACGTAAAAGTATACGTAATATGATCTCATTAAAAAATATATATATATATATAAACAAAAAAAGAAAAAGAAGAACGTATCATTGACTGAAAAATCGCGTCAAGAACAAGAACAAGAAAAAGAAAAAGAAAAGAAAGAAAGAAGACAACAAAAATAGAGAAAGTGATCGAACGAACGAACAAAAAGTATAGCTCTCGTCAAAAATTATTATCTCTCGTCTATGAATATATTCCTTTACGTTTTAATACATTTCTTAAGGTGACAAAGAATATGATAGAAATACCATCGAGCGAAAAATAAATAGCTAGCTTTGTAGAGAAAAATCGGAAATGGAAGAAGAAGCATATCTGGAAAGTTTCTCCAAGAGAAAAGTGCAAGACTCGCTCCAAATGAAATCCATGGACCAAGGTAAGATTCTAAAGGTAGAGGTACTTAGATAAAGGGCTGCTACCTCATTATCGTATTACCAGCGTTCCGCCAATATTATTCAGTCTTCTTAAAAGCATAGTCTCGGTTATTCGTTCCTCTTTTACGTCATGCAAAGAAGATGAAACTTTTCGGATGCTTCGTCTAGTTCATTCTCTCTCTCTCTCTCTCTCTCTCTCTTTTTTTCTTTTCCCCTATTATATGTATATATATAAAGTTTTATGATTTTCTTTAACTCCAATCATCCTTTGTGCAGACTTCGATCCATGAAAGAAAATACACTTTACCTGTTAGCCTTCATTATATATTAAATAACAATTTCATAATAATTTGATCTCTAATTTTTTTTCAAACGTAAAATTTGTTTATCTCGTTAAAAGGAAATAATAATTATGACAAATTATTTGACGTTGTTACGTTATCAGATAATTAAGAATAGAATAATTCTATATAATTATTCAATATTAAATCTATAAATTTTAATTCTATAATTAGATAAAGAGATGATTGATAATTGTCAACGATATTATCCGTGATACACGAGAAAGTAATAATTATGATTAGAAAGTGACAACTGTGATAATTGTCTTTGTTATATTATCATTATAAATAAAAAAATAATTATTCTATTTAAAACCTTGAGAAAATAGTAATTATGAATTATAAATGAAAACAAAAATGATTGATTATTCGATAAACTTAGTGTTTCATAATTGATTATTATACGTTGACAAATCCCATATATATTTAAATATATTCGCGTATGTTATATATGTCTTAGATGGTGTATCATGATTATAAAAACAATAATTACAAATTACGAATACAAAGATAATTAATTTACTTTGACGTTAGACATTTTTTGAGACGAACTATCTCCAATAAATTTTTCAATGATTAAATAAACAATAATTAAACGTTAAAATAAAAGAAATATAATTTACATCCACTTTGATAATCTTCGATTGCAACGATTGCATAGAACATTACGTTTACCAGTTAATCCTGGAAATTTTCAATGGCAACTCGATTTATTTTTTGATTTCTCCAAAATAAATATCTCCCTGGAGAACGATCTATTTGACGTACTTTTCGCCTTTTACGAATAAAACTTTTGACCTAACTACATATACATATATATACATACATACATACACACATACATACATACATACATATATATATATATATATATATATATATATATATATATATATATATATAGTTATGTCTGTCTATCTGTCTATATCTATGTATATACATACATATATATATATATATGTATGCGTATGTGTGTATATATCTATATAACTATATATATTGCTAATAAAACTCGCTGTTGGCTGACGGAGCGAGTATCATATAGTTCCCTCGAGGATTGTGATGCAGCAAATATCAAATATCCTCTAACCGATCACCCCGAAGGGACATCTGCTCATTCGACGAAAAACAAACTTGAATGCGTTTTAAATGTTTCGGAAATTTCCAAAATCGATATCCTACTTCGATATGTTCCTGTCTACATCTGTGATCTCTGACATGTTTAAAAATTAATATATATATATATATATATATATATATATATATATATATGCTATTAACATTATACGTTATACGTTGCATGTTCAATATTCTTCATATATTATGAAAATATTCAATATTGCTCATACTATATCATGAAGATATTCAATATTGTTCATATCTGATAAACTTGTTCAATGTAGATGATATATTATGAAGACGTGTTCAGTATTACTCATATAAAAACGTTTAATATCGTTTATATGTGTTAAATATAAAAATTAATATTACTTTTATGATTAAGAATCGAAGAGTGATCTGATTGATCTTCGAATTCTATTATTTTTAAAATATATATTTCTTTTGTTGGGTTCTATATTAATGAATTCATTTTTTTATATACTTATCTTAATTTTTAATATGTTTAATTATGTTTTTTATATATTTCTATTTAGTGAATAAATTGATTTGAATTATAGTAATAAAAAATGAGATGACAATTTATATATATACATGTGTGTATGTACTTATTTATGTACACAAAATGTATAAAAATAAGAGTAATATAATAAATTAGGTATTTGAACAGATTGTCCTTGATCGCTTTTTACTTAAGCGTTGCTTAATCGTGATTAACAAAATTTCAATTACAAATTAAAAAGTAAGAAAAATTCGAAAGGTAGTTCGTGGATATTGTCCCTTTAAATATTTTTCTAACGCATTAAATACATTACAATGTCATGATTTTCTTCATTAATTTTTGACGAATTGAAACGATCTTTATCGATTTATAAGTATGAAACTCGTGATATCTTTCAAAGTCGTTCCCCTTTAAGAATTGTTTATTACTTTCGACTGAAAAAGGATTGAAAAATTCTCTCGAAGGTCAGAACATTCTTTACGTCTTAAGGATACCAAATGATAATAAATCAAAGATTACAATAAATAATACTTTTTGGGGTAAATAGTATTAGCAATATTATACACCTTTCGGATAGACGTGACAGTTTCATTTTTCAAACGCTTTAAGAATGAAAAAGTGTAGATGAAAATAAATAATCAGGAAGTAAGAGAAACAGAGAAAGAAGAAAAGAAAGAAGGAAAGAAAGAAAGAAAGAAAGAATGTATATATATATATATATATATATATATATATATATATATATATAAGAAAGAAATAGAAAGATACTATAAAAGAGAAAAATAAAGAGAGAAAAAGAGATAGAGAAAAGTCGACACTCTTATTCGTCACGTTAAGTCGACTTTATCAAAATATACAATCATTTTTATTACTTCTACAAAGCTCTCTCTCTCTCTCTCTCTCTTTCTATTTCATTCCTTCTTTCTAATTTTTTTTCTATTTTTTTTTTTTCTTTCTTTCTTTCCTTTCCGTCTTGCTTCGTAGAGAAAAGATTCGCAGGTGAACTCATGCCCGAGGCGGTCGTCTTTCTCGTAAATTTTTTCCCGCCTTTTTATTGCGTTCCTTCGTCTTCATCGCTCAGCCTTGACAACGTGTAGCGCGACGATAAAGTTACGGGTTTTAGTGAACTCCGCCTGTCGCAGCGATGATACGTGCTTAAGTTCTATACGTACGAAGCTCTCTCCGAACAAGCACTTCACTAAGGACAATTTATATTCCTGATTTATTGCAACGTTGCATAGAGATGTTAGAACGTGTAAATGGGAAAAACGGTAAGTCGGAGCGAAGGTATACTTTACAAATCTGTTTTCTAATTTCTCAAAGATTTCATTCGGTCTTCTTTCAACGTTATCTCTCTTTCTTTTCTTTCCTTTTCTTTTTTCTTTTTTCTTTTTCGTTTTTTTTTTTTTGATTATCCTCTTCCTCTTTTCTTCGTTTATATTTCTCTGCTTCTTCTTTCTTTCCTTTTGATGGAGAATTAAGTTTGCAGTATATCTCTCTTTCATGCGACAAATTGTTTAGGATAAATTCGATTTCGATTAATCCCGATTAGAAAGAAATATTTTGTTGAAGCTTCTCTCGTTACTTCGTTCACTTGTCGAGTTTTCATTTCTTTTTATTCTTCTTTTCTTTCTTTCTTCTTTTTTTTTTTTGATGGAAATTAAATCGACGCTATTTCTTTTTGACGTGAGAAATTATCGAGGATAAATTCGATGTTGATTAATCGTTGAAAATTAATCGATCAAAAAGAAATATTTTATTGATCCTACTCGTTATTTCGTCCATTTTTACGAGTTTTCATTTTTTTTCCTTTTTTCTTTTTTCTTAAATAAATACAGTCAATTAAGAGATCGTTACAATTTTATCGATATTCCATACGATGAAACATCGTAATCAGATCAATCGGTAAAAGTCGATAATTAGAAATATTTGATAAATAAATCCGAGTAAATTTTTATCGACGATAAATCCTTGATCCTCTTTGCACGAAGCATTAAAAAATTAATAAAATGTTTAAATTTATAACACACACACACACACACGCACACACACATACATCTATGTTTTCGTAAAATTGGATCAATAAAAATCTAATTTAAAATAAACTTAGTATATCAAAACTTTCTTATAGAAAATCATCTTTTTAATCCCATATTCGTCTCACGCTTGTTACCCAAACGAGATCTAAATCGAAGAAAAGAAATCTAGATCGTTAAAGCAGATATCTTATTTTCCGTATCGTCGATCTTACGACGATAAAACGAAATAAAACGAAATACTGAGGTCAATCTACGGGCGTGTTAGTTATTTCTACAAATTTCTACCTTCGAAAAAAGTTCCTTTCGATTTTCTTAACGAAGCAATCATCTCAAAAATGATTAGAAATAAGTTCCTGTGAAAATCTACTTCCACGTACGAGAGCCACGCGATTATTTAAGAAAATGTTCGTTCCTTCGTGATTTATATAAAAAGAACAAAAGAAAAAAAGAGATTATTTTCGTGCTTTTTAATCAGACGGAAAAATCACTTTTGAAAAGTAATAAATCTAATCTCACACACACACACTTAAATAGAAAGAACAAGAACACGAACGTGAGAAAAATTAATCAATCCGTAACGCAAAAATTATTTTTACACTTTTCTCTACCTTTCTATCTTTTCATTCACAAAGAAAATATGTTTCAAAAACGAAAAGTAAAAAAAGAAGAAGAAAAACAATAAAAAAAGAAAAAGAAAGAAAGAAAAGAAATTACATCCAACTGAATGAAAACAACTGCGGTAAAAAAAAAAAAGAAAAAAGAAGAAATATCCCACCCTCGTCGAAATATAAAAACAATTAATTACATAACGAACGACGGAAAGAAATCATTACAAATATCATTTTTACTTTCACTTATAGAGATAAAGTAAAATTCATTTGCGGAAAATAAATAGATTTAATCGTCGTTCGTCACAATGACGAACGGAAGAAACGTAAGTTAAATTGTTAATAGTTGAAAAGTTATTTGTAATTTTCCCTCTCTCTCTCTCTCTCTCTATCTTTCTTCCATCTATCCATCTCTTTTTATTCACAAGAGAAACGTGGATTTAAGATGAAGTCTCATCACGCCCCGACTGTATAACCCGAGGATAGATCCTATCCACCTTTCACAGTATCCTCTTTCGTCCTTCGTCGTCCATCGACGCAAGACTCTACTCTCGATCCGTTCTACTACTACTATTACTATCACCATCGCTATCACCAACATCAGTACTAGTAGCAACAGTAGCATCACTACCACCCACTACCACTACCACTACCAATCCCTTTTTCCCTTTCCTTATCCTCTGAACCTATCCCTGAGGCTACTCTCCCTGTGTAATAATTTCATTTATTTGCTAAATCCCGCCACGTAGACATCGCGAATGATTAACGAGCAACCCAAGGATCTTACGAGGATTCTACACACGTACACATACGTACATTCTTATCTCTGTATGTGTATGTAATATCGTATTTTGGTCTCGAGAGAAAAAGAGAGAAGTATTCTACCTTTTTCTTTTTCCAGGAAGGAAATATTGAAGAAGGGGAGACACGAAGAGAAAGATTAACGTGTATATATGTGTGTGTGTGTGTGTGTGTAAGTGGAGGAGGGATGTATATATATGTCTCTGTACGAGATAGGTGGTAATTGGTGAGGAAACAAGATCGTACACCTGCAATGCTTTACGATGACTTTTTCTATTCCTTTCACGATACAAAAGCTATAGGTATATATGTGTATGTGTGTATACGTATGTACGTGTTTATATATATATATACACATATGTGTATTCGTGTGTTTGTGTATATATATATATATATCACAGAAAGGAAACGAGAAAAGGTTGCCGAAGGAAATTAAAAGCTTCACCCTTTACCTCTTCCTTCTTCTCCTTCTTCTTTTTCTTATTTTCTCTTTTCTTTTTTTTTTTTCTTTTCATCGTGTAAATGTATGTGTGTGTATTCGCGTACATGTATTTTTTTTTCTTCTTTTTTTTCTTTCCTTTTTTTTTTTCTTTTTCAAATCCACAAATACAATTAACGTACTTACGATCCCTCCTAATTCTTTTCAGAATTATTCCAGCTTTTCCCGCGTTAAAACGTTCCTTTCGATTATCCTACCGGATGAGAAGTAGTTTCACGAAAAGTCACTAATTAAATTGCTTGATTAACGTTAATAATTATTCCACAAGTTTCCGGGATCGTTGATGCAGTCTTCGTTACTTTTCTCTGCTTTTCATTTCTTCCTTTCTTATTTTCATCCATCCATCCTTCCTTCCTTCCTTCCTTCCTTCTTTCCTTCCTTCCTTCCTTCCTTCCTTTCATCCTTCCTTCATCTTCTTCCTTCTTATTATTTACGAACGTTGAAATGTGCAAGGAAATCTAAAGGAGGATCTTAAATTTTGTTTATTTCCAAGACGATGAATAAAGAGATAGAATTTATTATCATATCTTTATATTCTTTATTTTATTATTAATTTCAATTCTCCGTAGATATTTCTTTCGTAATTCGTTTTATTTCTTGTTATCAACCATCGTAGTTCTTATCATTATCGGAGAATTATTAATTTATATTGCGAACGCGAATATATCCTATTCTTTTCTTTTCTTTTCTTTTCTTTTCTTTTCTTTTTCTTTCTTCTTCCTTTATTATTCGTTTTTTCCTTTCTTCGTATTTTTTCTTTCTTTCATCTCTCTTTTTGTTTTGTTGTATTCTATTCTTTTCTTTTTTTCTTCTTTTTTCTTTTCTTTCTTTTTTTTTTTTGTAAAATCCACATACTTTGTCGGATATAAACGCGAGTGCATTTTGAACGAATATTTTACAACAAAACGTTTTGTTTGTTCGGTTCGTGAGTTTCTTTCTTTCTCGTTAAATACGAAATAATAATTGATTTTATGTGATGGTCCATTCTAACGTTTAATGAAATCGTAGGTAAGGGTGTACGTTGAACGAAAATGATTTAACGTTAAATTGAAATAACTTCGCTGAGAATTCATTCGGAAAATTTCTCCTATTCTCGTATTCAACTGTATTTCCATAGTTTTTCTTCTTTTTTCTTTTCTTTTTTTTTTACCGTTCTATTGAACTTCATCTAGTATTATATTAAAAATGTTGATAATTGATTCTGGTACCATTGTATTCTTTTAAACAATTATACGTTGGAATACTAACAATATGAAGCGTGTATAGCGTATGAAAAAAAAATGAAAGAGAAAACATAAAAAAAAAATAAATAAATAAATATTATTCTTCGTTTTCCGACTTCCATAAATTATTAAATTTATTTAAATTTATTTCGAATATTCGTCGATGTTCGAGCGTATATTTTACGTCAAGAAATGTTTTTAAATGAAAGTTTGAAAATTTTTAATAATTTCACAAATATATTGAATAACGACAACACCAATGTCCTTATGTTTATACGTATATATAAAGGAAAAACAAAAAAAAATGAAAAACGAAAGAAAATTTTTGTTACACTTTTTTTCCAAGTTCTTCGTGACGAGAAATAAATTTAAAAAATATTGAATATAATATCGAGTTGATCGATGAATAATGTTTCTCAATGTAAAAAGTTTTCAGTATCAAAATTTTCGATATAAAAAATATTGTAAAATGATATATATTCACGTAGAAAATATTAAACGTTTTCTTTTTCTTTTTTTTTTTTTTTTGATAAAACAATATTAAGAAATAAAATTTCTTTTGATTTGGATACAAATATTATTCTTTTACTTGGATGTTAAATTTACTTGGAAAAATTTGTAAACAGAAAGAAATATTACATAGCGTTATTTATTTAGTTATATGATAGCGAGCATGTTTGGATAAAAAAAGAATTACTGTGACATTATTTATATAGATATAAAGTATGAAAGAATATTTTTCGAAAAGAAAAAAATGAAATAAAAAAAAATAACTATAGCATCCGTTGTTTGTTTAAATATAAACAAAATTCAATAAAAAATAATAATATCATTTATTGAAATATAAACTATTAGAAACGTCGATATTATTTATTGGTCAATCCGATAAAAACACATGATATATATAAACATTATATATACAAATATATATTATATATATTATATTCATATATATATATATTACATATATACATACATATATATATATATATATGTAAATGTGAACATTTTTTATCTATTTGATATCAATAATACGAAGTATTAGTTTGGTCCCAACCTTTTTAGTATATATATATATATATATATATGTATTATATATAAATATATATATATATATATATTTACAGAATAAAGTACAAAAATGTCTGATTATTTTCACTTCAATGAATACGAAATACCCTGGTTATAAAAAATTTTCAAAGAATATCGTTCGACGTTATTCGTTTTATCGGAACGACATCGCTTCGGTATATCCAGTCAGCCTCAGCATTAACGAACTTCGTAGCCGTACTACGGTAAGGAAGTTTAGTAAATTTTACATGCACCTTCAGTCACGTTGGTACGTCTTTAAATATTTAAAGCCCGGAACTTCGGCTACTTCGGCGTTTTAGAATGTAATTTAAGTATTCCTCGCTTTAACGCCAGAGGAGAAACTTGTTCGTAACGAAACAAGCGAGAAATGGACAAAAAAGAAAAAGAAAAAAAAAAGAAAGAAAGAAAGAAAGAAAAAAGAAAAAAGAATGAAGGAAGGAAGCAAAAGAGAAGTAAATTAACAAAAAAAAAGAAAGAAAAAAGAAAAAAGTGTATACGAGTATACACGAAATGATGATTAAATGTAAGTATCGATAAGAAAATTTTCGATAAATCGCATAAACGTCGTTCTGTCATCAAAGAAGATCATAACGTTAACGTTAACATCAACGATTATATACGATCTAGTTCAGGTACCGAGAGATAAACTTTCGTCGAGTGTAATGCAAGATAATTACGCACAGTAGAAGGGTAGTTTCGGGTTTATCGATCGTACGAAATTCAACGAAGTTGAAAGCAGCTAACTCTGAACGACGATATCGATCCTTGTCTTACAAGGAGATATCTAAATCATGAATTAGTTTGAAACGACGTCGAGGATGATAAGAAGGATTTGAAAAGGAATATAGTTTTATCTGTTTGTTTCAATGATATATGATATAATATGATATGATATTGTTTATTTAAATTTAAACGTGAAATATTTTTTTATAATATATATATATGTATTATTATATATATTTTTATATTAAATATCTTTTTATAAGAATATTATATAAATATTATTTCGATTTAACGTCAAATAATGATATTATGTAAAGTAACGTTTTACAGTTCATCGTGATATTAAATTACGGGTATTAAAATTATTATATATTAACTAATTAAATATTATATAAATTATTATATTATTTAATTATTTATATTATTAAATTACTTATATTATTATATATTAAATAATTTAATATTAAAATATTAAATTATGGGTATTAAAATTATTATATATATTTTTATAATAAATATTGTTTTATAAGAATATATATATATATAAATATTATTTCGATTTAACGTCAAATAATGATCTATGTAAAGTAATGTTTAACAGTTTATCGTGATATTAAATTACAGGTGAATGCAATGTAAAAAAAAAATAAATAAATAAATAAATAAATGAGTGCTTAAGAAGACAAAGAGATATGAGAGAGATAGAAATAAAGATAGATAGATAGATAAATAGATAGATAGAGAGAGAGAGAGAAAGAGAGAGAGAGAAAGAGAGTATGGCGAAATATTTTTAGAGAAACGCATTAAATCGTAATGAAAACTACTACTACAACTATTCGAATTTAAATACTATCCTACGTTTCTCTCGTTTATCCATTAAAAAAAAAATAAATAAATAAATAAATAAATAAATAAATAAACGTTCTCGAACATATTTGCTGGTTTCATTGAAACATTGTTTTCTTTCTCTTTTCTATGTTTCTCAAAGCTTGCATTCGTTCTACGTCAGAATGAAACGAAATGTAACGTAACGTAATGTAACGAAACGAAACGAAACGAAACGCGAACGAAATGAAACGAAACGAAATGAGATGCAATGGAATGGAATTACACTTAAATTAAAATTCGACGTTAGAACCTATCGGAATAATAAATTCATCGAGTATAATCTTACCAGTTAAGTGGAAGCTTAATTTCTTTTTTCTTTTTTTTTTTCTTTTCCATTTTCTTCTCTTTTCTTTTCTGACTATTTTTCTTCTTTCGCTCAACACGAAATTCTTAGCGAAATATCTCGTGGTTAAATCTTTAATAGTACGGATACGTAGCTCGAAGTTAACGTCTCTTTCGTAAATCAAATGCAGAGATTTTTATTAAAGAGGAACGCGTAATAAGCTGTACGTAAACATAAAAGCTCCATGAAATTGGATTTTCAATGAGAATAATGTCGAGTCACTTATTAAAAATGGTTCTATACGACAGAAGCACAAATAATATCTACATATATAACAATATATATATATATATATATATATATATATATATATATACTGCTTACAATTTTTTAATTTATATCTGTTTCATAATACAGAATGAGAAACATTTTAATGAAAACGATCATACCTCTTCGTCGTTTTTGTATGTACGAAAAAAATTCTATGAAAAAAAAAAAGAAAAAAAAATGTAGAATGAAAATTATACGTATATATCTATCGTATATAAATATAGAATGAATAAATATATATATATATACATATAAATTATATATATATATTTCTATGTTACTATATAATTATATATAATTTATATTATATAATTTATATACACATTTATTTATGAGATTATTATGTAATATATGTAAACACAAAGAAGTAGATAATGCTAAAAGTAGATTACAAAATAATTACTTCCAATGTGTATAGATACTATATATGTAATAATAACATAATATAAATATATGTATGTATATATATCTATATATATATATTATATATATATAATATATTATAGATAATTATAGATATATTATTAGATACATATAGATCATAGATAATATATTATAATATATATATATATGTATGTATGTATATGTGTGCTATATATATGTATATATAAATCACAATATAAAGTAATCGAATATCTTTTCGTAGACTTTGAGTTTACGAAAGAATAAATTTTATCATTGACTTAAGAATCACTATCTAATCTCTAAATCGAGCTTCGACAAAAACCACGTTAATGTATTAGTAACATATTCAAAGATACCTTTACGAATTAACATTCGCATTGATACGTATCGAACAGAATGAAAACGAAATACAAATAGGAAAAAAGAATAAAAAGTAAAAAAAAAAAAAAGAAGAAAGAAATTAAACAAAAAATAAAAAAACATAGCAAGATAGATAGTAAACAAAATAAACGAGTATAATCAAGGATATGAAAGAATTCGTTCGATCGAATGCAAATTTTCGATTTTCAAAATAAAGAGGAGAATTTCAATATATCTAAGATAAAAACGAAAAGAAAATTATAATGGTAATTATTACGTATATCGAAAAAATGATATCAAGAAGGAAAAGGTAAAAGGTAATAAGTAAAAAAGTAAAAGGTAAAAGATGAAGGGGGAATGATGAAAGACGAGTAGTATGAAACGTAATAACTGTGCCGCTAAAAATTCATAAAAATTACGGTAGTCGGTTAAGTCGAAGTCGTGCTACCAGAAATCGTTTATGAAAGGAAACCAGTGGAGTTAGCTGGTCGTAGCTTCTCGAGCATTCAAGAAGTTTCCTTTACCTAATGCGAACGGTAATTTCTCTTCCTGGGAGTCGTCTTCCAACCTTCTAGCTTCAACCCAAACCCGCTTAACTCGTTCTCTTTCTCTTATATTCTCTTTCTCTATCTATTTCTCTCTCTTTCTTTCTTTCTTTCTTTCTTTCGTTTTCTCTCTCGATCCAGTTTCAAAGGACACGAACTACTTATTTAGCTGCAATGACGCTCGTAAAAGAAAGAAAAGGAATATTTATTACGCTAAAACGTATAGACGTTAATTTTGTAATCAATTTTATGTAATGAGTTATATAGAAATGTTAGAAATTAAAAGAGAAAATTAATCGAAAGAAAGTCTCATAGGAATATATAAATTTGTAAAGTAATAGATAATTCGTTGATACGATGACGATGATAATTATTATGAAATTGACGTGAATGAAAATGATCGATAATGAAATTTATTATATGAATGATTGTTTAGCTGCAATGACGTTTGGGAAAGAAAGAAAAGGAATGTTTATTACGCTAAAACGTATAGACGTTAATTTTGTAATCAATTTTATGTAATGAGTTATATAGAAATGTTAGAAATTAAAAGAGAAAATTAATCGAAAGAAAGTCTCATAGGAATATATAAATTTGTAAAGTAATAGATAATTCGTTGATACGATGACGATGATAATTATTATGAAATTGACGCGAATGAAAATGATCGATAATGAAATTTATTATATGAATGATTGTTTAGCTGCAATGACGTTTGGGAAAGAAAGAAAAGGAATGTTTATTACGCTAAAACGTATAGACGTTAATTTTGTAATCAATTTTATGTAATGAGTTATATAGAAATGTTAGAAATTAAAAGAGAAAATTAATCGAAAGAAAGTCTCATAGGAATATATAAATTTGTAAAGTAATAGATAATTCGTTGATAGGATGACGATGATAATTATTATGAAATTGACGCGAATGAAAATGATCGATAATGAAATTTATTATATGAATGATTGTTTAGCTGCAATGACGTTTGGGAAAGAAAGAAAAGGAATGTTTATTACGCTAAAACGTATAGACGTTAATTTTATAATCAATTTTATGTAATGAGTTATATAGAAATGTTAGAAATTAAAAGAGAAAATTAATCGAAAGAAAGTCTCATAGGAATATATAAATTTAAAAAGTAATAGATGATTCATTGATACGAAAGTATATCAGTCGTCATGAAAGTGTTTTAAAAATAAAAACTATGAAAACTTGAATTTATCGAGGTAAGCACTTAAAAAAGAATAGAATGGAAATATTTTATACATTTTGAAGAGAAGATATTCGTCTATATATTAAAAAAAAAAGAAAAAGAAAAAAGGAAAAAAAAAGAACTCTTATCTCAGTAATTAATTATCTTAACTCCTTTAAAAATTCTTCCTTACGGAAAAGATTTTCTTTCAAACTTTTTTTCTCTTTATTATTGAGCAACGAAAAGATACTAATTACTACGATTCTATGTAATATAATAATACAATATCAATATTAATACCGTTATAATCATAACGTTATATATAATAATAAAATTATAACATTGATATAAAAATACTAATGTTAATATTATTCTTGTAAAAAAACAACCAAAAAAAAAGAAAAGAAGACTAAAGAAAATGTCATCTTTCTTAAATATAAATATTGATATAAAATAAAATGACACGTTCTTATATAGACCTATGTGCTTATACCACATTGGCAATTGACATACGTATTACAGACCCATTATAGCTTTCAAAATTCCTAGATTTCGAAGGTATAGAGTCTGAGCTTGAAAGGACGTTTCAAAATCTCGACAGTGAAATTTTCAATCTCCGATCGAACGGGAAGCACCATATACACATACATACACACACACACACATATACATAAATATATATATATATATATATACACGCACTCACACGTATATTTATATACGATAGTATATCTATAAGTTTAAACGAGAAAAAGAGAAAGAAAGAAAGAAAGATAGATAGATAGATAGATAGATAGAAAGAGAAATATAATAATAAAGAGGTTGTGTACCATATCGCAGCCAGATTAGAATGGGACGTACCAAGGCGTGGTAGTATAAATTTGAGAGAATTTAGGATGGCAATGCTTTTTCCATGTCGATTTTCCAATTTCCGATGGAACCCACGAAACGAAATGTCCCTTTGCTCTTGTGATCATTCGAAAATGTAAAATTGCTATCATTCTATGATAGAAAAGGAAGGAAATAAGGGAACTCGTTCTTCTTCTCTCTCTTTCTCTCTCTCTCTCTCTCTTGCACTTTTCTTTACCTTTCATCAATTCACTCTTACTTTTTTCTTTTTCTTTTGCGAGAAAGGATTCCGTTGAAAGTTTAACTTCGACTTCGTTTCAATATATGTATGCGTGTATGTGTGTGTGTGTGTGTGTGTGTGTGTGTGTGTGTGTGTGTGTGTGTGTGAACGTTTATATGTTTGAAGAACACGCGTCGGAACTCTACGAATGAGAAGTTTAGAGAGAAGTTCTCCATGTCGTACAGCTGTCCATCGAATTCCATGCAACCCTCTGAGAATTACGAGACTCGAAAAGCATGTTACAGAGGGGGAGAGAGGGATATATTACTTCATATGTTTGACAGACGTTAAGGAATTCACATTTCATTGATTGATTTTCATCGGTATTCTATTTCCATTTCTTAATGATTTACGTATAGACGTACGCACACATATATGTGTATTTTTTTTTTTACGTATATATTATATGTATGTATGTATATATATATATGTATTATACATATTTTACAGTTTGTATACGTGTATATATTATGTATATAAATTTATTATTTGGTGGAAGAAAATCTTTTTTAAAAGAATATAGCTTGAACATCGAAGTGAAGATATTCTCGGTTTTGTTTTTTTATGTTTTTTTTTTTTATATTTCTAATGACCATACGATTTTTTTTTTATAAATAATTAGCTAAGACGATCAATCTTTTTTTGTTCAAGAGAATTATGTCGAATAAGATTGCACGTTTAAATAAAATTGTTAAAAGGTTTTGATTTCTTTTAAAAGAATTGTATACGTTATATTATATACGTATATTGTTATATATATATATATATATTATTTTTTTATTAACGATTAGGTTGATTTAATTATTATCAAACTCTCGTCAACTTTTTCTTTCGTCAAAGAAAATTTTTCGTATAATAGTTTTTAGGTTGGACAAATAAAAATATTTGAACATCTTGATTTTTCAAATAATCTAATCATTCCCATATCTAATGATATTCATTATAATGTAATAATTATCTAATCGTACGATAGTTATTATTATCAAACACAACAAATGTATTCTGTTATAAGAAAAAATTTTATTTAAAATACGTTAAACATCTCCCAATTGAAATATTTCAACATTCTCAATTCTATCATCCACCATTTTTTCCGATATCAATTCTCTCTATGATCATTTTCTATATCAATATTTCACAAAAATGAAAACGAAGACATTGAAAATTTCCCAATTACGTCTACAATAAAAGGAACATAAATACCATGAAAGCATATAACGAATTTAATATAATATAATTATCAAATCAAATACTTTCGTTCTAATCTCTCTTCAAAAAGGAAATAAACGATGATTAATAACATTGCCCTCTCTCTCTCTCTCTCTTTAAAAAATAAACAAAAAAAAAAAAAAAGAAAAGAAATGAGAAAAGAAAAAAGAAAGGAAAAGAAAAAGTTCACGTATATACATAAGGTTATAATTAAAACTTTCGTAAATCGGATAAAAAGAAAGGGGATAAAAAGAAGAAGAAAAGAAAAAGAAAAAAAGAGAACTGATCAATGAGAGGAAGAAGAAGGAGCATATTATTAGAAGGGACGTTTAAAAAGGACGAACTTTACGATCTCGCGTAAAGGCATTCCCTATGATTCGAGAGAAGAAGAAAAATGAGAAAGAAAAATAAAAAGAGAGGAAATTAGAACGGATTCTCTGTGCAGCGTAGTAAGTCTCCTTCTCATTCCCTCTTGTATAACTAATTAGCGCACGGCAATCGGTTCGTTGTCGACTTTAAGATCTTTCTCTCTCTTTCTCTCTCTCTCTCTCTCTCTCTCTTGCTCTCTCGCTCTTTCACAGTGATGCGATTGACTTAAGAAGAGAATGAGTGACTGAGTGAGTGAGTCAACGAGCAAACGAATAAGTGAGAGTGAGAATGAGAGAATGATATATATATATATATATATATATATATATATATATATATACAGAGAGAGAGAGAGAGAGAGAATGCAATTTCCGCTTGGTGCTCTGCCGATCCGTATTCCTTCCGCGAGCGAGAACCTTTCAAGATGATTTCCCCGCGAATCACCGTCGTCGCCTAAACTCCCGAGCCGCGTTTCGCTTTAATTACCGCGCCTGAGAGAACACACTCCGATTTCTCAGTTTCCTTCTCCCTGTTTTCTCTCTCGTTCTCCTTCTCGTTCTATTTCCACTTCTATTTCTCTTTCTATTTCACTCTGCGCGTCTCCTTTTTCCACCACTTCACTTTCCGTCGTTCAGTACCACCTTTCCTGCTTGTACTCCTCTTATTTCACATCTTCGTCATATTTATTTCGTCATTTCTTTAACGTTTATGCGGTGATCTCGACAATCGGATTAATGTAATAATGATAGAGATTATTTGATGATTTTGATAATTTTGATTGTTAATTGTTAATAAGAAAATGTGATATATATAGATTTATATACATACATACATACATACATACATATATATATATATATATATATATATATATATATAAAATTCTTATTAGGAAGCATACAGTTGATCTTTATAATGTTATCAAAGAATTCATCAAAATGTTCTATTTTAAATCCCTAAAAAATTCAACTTAGTAATTTTGAATAAAGCGTCATGTCAAACGTGATTTGGAAGATTTCTTTAAAAAAACAAAAAAAAAATACAAATAATAAAATTAACGAAAAAAAAGAATAAAGTAAGCCGTGATTTTATATTATAAAAAGATATATATATATATATATAAATATAAACTTCTTATTAGAAAGCATACGTTTGATCTTCATAATGTCGTCAAAAAATTCATGAAAATGTTTCATATGAAGTCTCGGCAAAATTCAACCTGTTAATTTTAAATAAAGTGTCATGTCAGACGTGACTTAAAAGATTCCATCATAAAAAGAAAAAGAAAAAAAGGAAGAAAAAAAAATAGTACACTCACGTATACGATGGTCTCATATTACGAAAGGGTTAACATTTGTATATATATATATATACACACACACACACACACATATATATAAAATTCTTATTAAGAAGCATACGTTTGATCTTCATAATGTCGTCAAAAAATTCTCGAAAATGTTTCATATTAAGTCTCGACAAAATTCAACCTGTTAATTTTAAATAAAGTGTCATGTCAGACGTGACTTAAAAGATTCCATCATAAAAAACAAAAAAAAAAAAAAAGAAAGAAAGAGAAAAAAAATAATATAATCACGTCATCTACAACCACATACAATAAATATATCGTAAATATTCCTCCCAGATCATACAAATTTGGAATCTAGTAAATCCCGTTAATAACCTTAGTCAATATCTTCCCGACGACATAGTTACGAAGTAAGAGCGATAACAAAAAATGATAACGCTTGTATGATAGGGTGTGTGATAACGAGGAACACAGGGAAAGGGATGAACAAGGGGTAGAAAATTTTCAGGTTGAATCGAAGCTTTCAATGGGAGGGCCTTAGCACGAAAGCGTTAGACGTATTTCGTTTCTTTTCTTCTTCTACCATCGGTATCATTTTTTTCACTTTATTTCTCCCCTTATCCCACCTTCCTCTATTCCCCTTATCCATCCGTTTCTTTTTCTTTTTTTTTTTTACTTTTCTCAATTCGTGTCACGTTCCATCCAATGGGAGATGACGGCTCACATCTCGCTTAAAATAATATCCTGTGCAAATGGAAGAATCGTCTCTACTGTCGTACACTCACACATACACACATATACACACATATATATATATTCATCAACACACATAAAAGACACAGAGATACATAGATTTCCTTACACATACATACAGATATACATACATATACGTTCATAAGGATATAGAATACATATATTTCCTTACACACACACACATATATATAAATGTATATACGTAAACATATATGTATGTATGTATGTATATATGTATATATATATATATATAAAGACACAAAGTTATATATACATCTACACATATACACTCATAAAAGGAAAGATACACACTTTCTCTGTTTCTCTCTTTGTCTCTCTTTTTCTTTCTTTTTTTCTATCTTCTCACTAGGGTTCCCTAAGGAACACCCACGGCACTCTTTAATCCAGCCACGACTCGTTTCCTATTGGCACTGCTTCGTCGCAACACTCCAAATTGACCTGCAATCTGGAAGATAAAAGCTTCGTTCGTTTGCCGGTAATTCTGGACAAGGAATAAAAAATATGTGAATGAGAGACAGAGAGAGAGAGAGAGAGAGAGGAGAGAGAGAGAGAGGTAAAATATAAATAAGCAGATAAATGGATTCGTTGAGCACTGATCAAACATTCAAACATTGTTGAAGAAATATTATCAAGATTACCTGCATGAGCAGATATAAGTATAAGTCATGTCTGATTATGAATTATAAATTAGAACGCTATTCCTAAATTTATCTTTTTCTTTTCTTTTTTCCCTTGTAATCGTATACGTAACAATAAATTTACGACAATAATATTGATTTCTCTTGTAAATTATAAAATAAGAAAAAGTGTGCTAATGATTCCTGATGCAAAGAGAACAATGGAAAATTAACAATGAAATAAGAAATATATCTGTAGTTATCTTTTTTTTTTTTCTTTTGTAATCATTTAATAATATTTGTTCCTTTTGTAAATTGTAAAGTAAGAAAACGTCTGATAATAATTTCTAATGAAAGAAAAAAGATAAATAAATAAATGTAGTACGTAAAAATAAAAAGAAATAATAAAAGATAAGACGTTACAAAAATCAATAAGACATTATAAAAAAAAAAATTATCAAGATCATACAAGTGTAATATTAACAATTACAGAGAATCATTTTTAAACAGACATGAGCTGTTAATAAAAATAAATTTGCAGCAAACTCTGTACAATTAAAAAAAAGAAAATATGGAATAAATCAATATGGGATTATTCACTAGCGTTACAATCACATATTCGGTTTACCCCAAGTAATAAACCAAATTCGAATAAATCAATAGCACATAGAAATATTACAAAGAAATATATCGTAAAATATAAATAAATAACAAATGAAGAAGAATAAATGAGGATATAAATATAAAACAATATTGATCAAATGAAATGCATTTATATAATGCCATGTAGAGAAAATCGTATGAATATTATCAAATAAATAAATTAACAAATGCTAATGTACGAGAGTGAATGACGAAGCCGATGAAAATATAATGGTTAGTTAACTCTGAAACAAATAATACGAATTATTTGTTTGTTTTATTCGATAAATCAAAAAGATATGTACACTAACTGGACGAATAAACGACGACGTCTAAAATAGAAAAAGGGGAAGATAAAAAAGAGAGAGAGAAAAAAAATTAAAAAAAAAAAAAGAGAGAAAGAAGAAGAAGAAGATAAAAGAAGAAAAGAAAAAAAAGAAGAAGAAGAAAAATAAAATAAAAGGATGATTATATAGGGTGTACATTGAGAACATGCGAGTCCTGAAGTCAACTACTCGGTAAAATTCATTCCGCTCTGTTTACTTCTTTCTCATTCTAAGTAAAACCTTCTTTGTGTGTGAAGCTAGTAAACATATATATACTCGCCGACAGTCAATCCGCTTGTGTCTTGTGTCTCTGAAAATAAAAGGTCATTCATGCGTTCAACGACACCCCCATCACCGTCATCATGCGTTCTTTCGCGTTGGTTAGTCTTCGACAACGAACCACCCTAACGACCACGATCCTCATCGTTTCATTTTACGACATACGCAATATTGTATCCTTCTGGTTTTTCTTATTTCTTTTTATTCTTTTTGTTTCTAGTTTTTCTTTCTCGAAAAACGACAACGCGTCCTCTTATTTTCCACGTTTCTTATTTCTTATCAAGTCCAAATCGATTTGGACTTTCAAAAGAATCGCATTATCGGATTATTAGTTTTATATAAATTATTTTCATCTTTGAATATTATTTGATCTTGTAAGATTACTTTTAATTATATCAATTATTTTCATCAAGATGAGAATCTGTTTAATTCGATTTTCTATTATAACGTGATGTTATATTTTAATGTTCGTTGGTTTCTTATTTCTTCTTTTTTTCTTTGGATATATGTAAATTTTGTATATATATAAATTATTATAAATATATATATATATAAATTGATTATAATATAAAATTGAGTATATATATGTATAAATTGATTATAAATCAATATATAATCGATCGGATTATATCCTTTGTTAGAAACAATAGACGATAGAAAAATATATATTAACTAATTAGAAAGTATATAAAGTGATTGAGTTAGCTGCCGATTGTCAATTTAAAATTAGAAAATTTTAGAAATTAATTCGTTTAGAACAAATGACAGAATCAGAGTTTGAAATTCGAATCAAGTGAACTTTACTATGGGATAAATAAATCTTTTTTTCACGAAGAAGATACGGAAAACTTAAGGAAAGAAAAGCAAAAAGGAAAAAAAAAAACAAAATTATGTTTGCGAAAGAATGAAGGAAAAAGAAAAAAGAAGAAAAATAAAAGATTAAATTCATTTCAATTCAAATTCAAGTCTCAAACATCTCTCAGAGCTTTTCTCTTTTTTCTTTCTCTCATATATAAATGTAAAGATATAAAATAAAAAGATTTAGAAAATTTAGAACGTAGGATTTTATATATAAGTTCTATAACAAAAAGTTGAATGGTATATGAAGTGATATTAATCGATTAACAAGGACACAAATAAAATGGCATGTATCAACGAGTACGAATGGTATTTCGTACATCAATACTTTTTTATGTCTATATGTACACTGAGATCAAAATGATACGTCGTTATCGCGGAAAATTTCCTCCAAGCATGGTTGCAAAAACGATATACACGCGTTAATTATTTCTACGCATCGAGTTATATTTCTGGGATATATATATACACATATACACACACACGTAAAAGAAGGAATAATAAAAAGTAAAAAGAAAATGCTTCGTTATCGAGCACGGATCGTCCAAATAATTGCCTCGTTTGTCTTTGAAACTATATTTGATACTATTGAAAAAGTTTAACGTATAGTTCGATGCTTCAAACTCTACTGATAAAGTTATATGTATATATGTGTATATATATATATATATATATATATATATATATATATATATGTATGTATGTATGTATATAAGGTGGACAATCTCTTATCAAGATATCAAATGAAATGGTAAAAGAATTCGTCCTCGGATTAACGAGATAAAACAACATTCGACTTTCAAGTTAAATCCAGAAATTCAATGATCTTTAATTTTGAAATTTTTTATTAAAAAATAAATATTCTTTTTAATCATTTTTAACACTTTTATCATTCGTACTAATTTCCATGGATTAAAATCGTTAGATTGTTTGATGATAAATTTTTCTTTTTTCTTGTTTCTTTTGAATTCGTATCATTCTCTTTTTTATATATTATTAATTTCATAATTTCATAAGATACTTCGAAATAAAAACTTTTTCTATCAGAAATTACAAAATGCATTAGCAACTCGTTTTTCATCTCATCGATTATATCTCAGGATATTTAAACGTTACGAGAAAGCGATTGATCTCTTTGATAACAAATTTCGATGAAATTAATATCCTTTTTTATTAATTTATTAATTTTGTAATTTTCGATATGGAGTATAAAATAATTATATACCTTTTAGATAAAAACGTGTAAAAATATATAACAACTAATCGATTCTATCTAGATACTTATAAACGTTATGAGATAACTATTAGATTTTTTAATTAATATTCTTTTCAATAGCTTTCAATTTTATAATTTATGATACAAAGTATATGATATCTAAAAAATAAAACTTATTCGTTTATTTTCTTTTTTAATCTTTTTTTTTTAATTTTTATCAATTATAGCTATATAATAATAAATATATTTTTTAGGTTTATCGATGAATTACGATCAATATTTAGAAATGATTACTTTTTAAATCGAACATAACAAAAATATATTAAAATTCGTACATTTTACTAATTATTTCAAGATATTTAAACGTTATCAGAAAACTAATAAATTTTGAAAATTCATTTCTAAATTAAAACATTTTTGTTTAATTAAAATAAAAACTTTGTAACACGATATATAATTTTATAACAACGTATATAATATACATACATATATATATATTATGGAATAATATTAATATCAGATTATTAAAAAAAAAAAGAGAGAGAAAACAATCCATTTTATATCGCATTGAATATTTTTTTCTATATCAATCGATAAAGAATATTTATAAGACAACTTTCTTTTTTTTTGTTTAAATGAAATACAACAAAAACGAATAACAATTCGTTCCATCGTTTTATCTCATTAATTATCTCAATTTACCACACGTTTAAACGTTAGATTAAACACGAGATAGATAAATTCGGGATGAAAAAGAAGATCCTCATTTTTATATTCAGCTGAATATTTTTTCTACGTTGATCGATTAAGGATTCAAGAAGGTATGGGGATAACTCATGGTTAGGCATCTGTTATCTCATGAATTATCATTAGATAGACGAGGAAGGTGTATCGCGTAATTAAACGCAAGGATCCGTTGTTTGCACGTCGTTAAGAGCGAGGAAAGCGTCCGAAGCTTTCATTAAGCAAAACCGCTCCTTCCCTGTCCTCGAGTGCAAGTAAATCCGAAGCGACTTTATATTCGTGCTAAAGGCCGAGGGTTGAAGGGTGGGAGAAAAGAGAAAGAGAAAGAAAAAGATAGATAGATAGATAGATAGATAGATAGAAAGAGAGAGAGAGAGAGAGAGAGAGACCACTTGAAAAAGAGACGAGAGTGAAGAGGTTGAAGGAAGGATAAAGGTAAAATTGAAGTAAAAAGAAAAAGAAAAAGAAAAAGCAAGAGGAAAAGTAAAAAAAGAAGAAAAACAAAGAAATGAAAGAAATGAAAGAAAGAAAGAAAGAAAGAAAAGAATAAGACATAACGGAAATCTCCGGAGTTCCTTAATGAGAGGAACAACTCAATGCTGAGAACACGAATCGTTTGCTGATGAGTGATTTGCGAGCGAAATGTGTTCCTCGTTTTCTGACAAAAAGAAAGGAATAGAAAAGAAAAGGAAAGAAAAGAGATAGGAAAAGAATAAATAGAAGAGAAAGAATTTAATGGATAGGTCGGTGTGAAAAATTTATTGTGTTAATCGTATATATTTTTATATAGGAAGCAATTGATAATTGGATAAATAATTAATTTGGCAATGTTCACTGATTGAAGAATGTTATTTTTTGCTTGATTGTATATAAGAGTCGATAATTTTGCTCAATTTATTTATTTATTTATTTATTTATTTATTTTTTAAATAACTGCAAAATATTCTCTTTATGTATTATATAATTGTTGATGTATTATCGATTGGAAAAGTATATTGATATTTTATGGTTATCATATTAATATTGTATATAATATGTAATTAATAAATTTCTTTTGTATGATTATTCATATTATTGTTGTATTATATCAATATTTTACAGTTATGATACTATGATATATGTGTATATATATAAATATATATATATATATATATACACTTTTTATAAATATTAATATATAGAATGTAAATACACTAATATTTATTATTCACTTTACGCATATATACTTATTACAAAATATATTTGAATATTAAATATCTATCACAAATATTATATAAGATATATAAACATTCCTCTTTTATTAATCACACATATATATATATATATATATATATTAATTATAAATATATCAATATACACCACATATTACATACAACAAATTTTCATCTTCATTTATCTCTTATTTCTTATTTATTTTTATCATATTTACATTACTTATTTATTTTCCAATTATAAACAAATAAATCAATAAATAAATAAATAAATAAATAATATATATCTACTAGAACGATTATTATTTATTACACAGATACATACACAAGATATTACAACTACCATTTAGTTAGTTACTATTTTCGATTTAATGAAAACACGAAGCAGTAGGTGCATTAACTTTGAACACTAATAACATTTATACACGCGATCATGAACCATCGTGTTTAATATTTGGATCGGTCGGTAGAAATGTCGTGTTCTTTCTAGCACCAATATAATATAATTCCATTAAAAGAGGACGGTCTACCCCTATACATCTCTCTCTCTCTCTCTCTCTCTCTCTCTCCCTCTCTCTCTCCTTCTCTCTTATTCGATACAGTAGGTAACGTTCATTGCGAGAGGCAACGAAGCACAAAGCGAAAACTCGATGAGCGTACCTATAATCCGGGAAACGAACGTAATTACAGTCCTGTCGCCAAGTCATTAACAACGTATCCATTTGGCTGTGCCGTTTACGAACTTTTTGGCTTTTTCGTTGGCACCATTGCCTTTTCATACATTTACTCTCTTCTCTCGATATTTTTTATTATTCTTTTCCTCTCTCTTCTTTTACTTTCGTCATTTTTTTCTTTACTAGAAACCGCACGAAAGGACTATCATAAAATATATCTCCATATCCTTTCTTTTTTTTCTTTTTCCTTTTCTTCTTTCACTTCCATTTTCATATATTTTTTTTTCTTTCTTTCTCTTTCTTCTTCCTCCTCTTTCCCTTTCTTTTTCTCTATTTAATTTTTAATTTTTATTTATTATATCTCTCTTTTTCTTTCTATCCTTTTCTTCTTTTCTTTTTTTCTTGCTTTCTATCCCTTTTCTTTTTTTTTTTTTTAATTTTAATTTTCCTCTCTCTCTCTCTCTCTCTCTCTCTCTATCTCTCTCTCTTTTACTCTCTTAATATAATGCATTATCGTTGGTAGTTGTACGAGCTACTGCTTTACAACGCCAGTGCGTGCCACTCGCTACCTACCGTTGGCATTTTTGTTACTATAGAAAATTCTCGTCGTCCGGTGAATATTAAATGAACGGGAACAGTCCCTTTGAAATTGTCTGTCAATTTTTACTGTAGATCCATTAAAGCTTAAAAGAATACGTTTTATATGATAGAAGAAGTGCGTGTGCAAGTTGGATTTATATTGCAATATTAAATATTCGTAATTTTATGAACGTGATGCATTGTTATTAGGATGTATTTGATATCATTTGTTTTTTTTTTATATTTATATTGCTTATAAATTCATGAAAAGTTTCCTGGGAAAGTTAATTGATTTATATGAGAAATTTAGAATAACATTTAATAAGTTAAAAATTTTTCATGGTGTACTCATACGGTTGTGTATACGTATTAATAATATTTCTCTGCTATAAGAAACTTATGACGATGTTATAATAATTTCTTTTCATTATTTTTCTAATGAATAGTTGTAGGCTGTGATATATTTTTTTTTCAATTGATGGTCGATTTATTAATTTCTATGAGAATATGTTTATATCTCGGTAGATTGTTTGTAATTGATTATAATAAAATATATATGAACACACCTTTTTTTTAATTAATTCAATTAAAAGATAAATAGAATTTATATATATATATATACACATACATATATATAATATATAATATAAACATATAATAATATAATAACAACCATAGCATTTTCATATAATATACGAACTAGTATATATGTTACAAATAATACCATTTTCACAATATTGATTTAAATAAACAAATATATTATATATATATATATATATATATATATATACATATTTTTTTATATATACGAAAAGTTGACCCTCTATAAATACTAATAGTCTCAGCTAAAATAAGTTTTCATATTGATAATATATTTTCATATTGAACTAGTATATGTATTATAGATAATAACATTTTTGTAATATTTATTTAAATAAACAACTATAACATATAACACACACACACACATATATATATATATATTATATATACAAAAGTTGACCCTCTATAGATACTAATAGTCTCGGGTAAAGTAAGCCAGGAAAATATATTTTCAAGCCTCTCCATCCGGCTTTTATATATAGATAATAACATTTTTGTAATATTTATTTAAATAAACAACTATAACATATAACACACACATATATATATATTATATATACAAAAAGTTGACCCTCTATAGATACTAATAGTCTCGGGTAAAGTAAGCCAGGAAAATATATTTTCAAGCCTCTCCATCCGGCTTTGGAAAAAAACGCCATATGCACTATCCAGTATTTCATAAAACGCTTCGAAGAACGCAGTTGCAAATCCAAACTCTCCAACGGCAGTCGTCACGTTTATCGGATGTGCCCCGTTCGTCGTTGGGCCATACTACTATTTTTTCATTCGACCGAAAAATCATGTAGTGACCGATGTGCCTCGCTCTTTTATCTTCTTTTTTGTCTTTTTTCTTTTTCTTTCTTTCTTTTTTTTTGTTAATTTTATTTCATTTCATTTTATTTTATTTTATTTTATTTTATTTTGTTTCATTGCACCTTTATTTCGTGCCTGCTACCAAAGGATGCGAAATACATACCCGGTGTTCGAGATTTTTAAAGAAATTTCTTCTAACAGCAATTATTTGATTTCAAAAGGAAGGAAATAATATCATGGCATTTATTGTCTTTCTGTTTTAATAAAAATTTTCAACATTCTTTCTAACAATATCTTGAAAAATTGAAGACTATATATATATATATATATATATATATATATATATATATATATATGTATAAAAGAAAAAAAAATATTTCCATCAAAACTTACTTCTCTTTCTTTTCATTTTTTTTTTCTTTTTTCTTTTTTTTTATGCAGAATATACCTACGATATAAAGAATGTAGATTTTTATTTAAAAGACAAGAAAGAAATTGATCTTAAAATGATATTAAAATCAATAAATCCCATAATATCGGAATATTCATTTTGAAATTAGATAAATTTTGTAGGAAGGATTATTTTGAAAAATGCCGTGTTTCCGAGATATAAATTTTCTAATGTTTTATTTTGATCACCCGATATATATTTATACTTATAGATGCATAGATATGTGTATCTATTTATACGTGGATATAACAGAACGGTGAACACGACGAGCTGTCATTGACCCAACAAATTTATTACTACGATATATACGAGTTATATTTTATTATTTTTCACTGAGCCAATAACAGTTAAACAAAATGAATTTAGGTATCCTAATAAAATTATCCTTTTTTTTTTCTTTCTTTCTTTCTTTCTTTCGAATCATTTTTTCAAACCTATTCGTTGTGTTCAAATAAAAAAAAATATATATATATTTTTTTTTATTTATTTGAACAAGATCAACGAAAAAAATTTGACTATATTTATCATAGAAATATTATTTTTTGCGATATATTAAAATACTATGATTATTATTACATTTTATAAATATATATATATATATATATATATGTCAGTTTTTTAAATAACGTTCAAAAATATCTTGATAAACATAGTATTTTTCGAGATAACAACATATATCAAGGAACATATTAAAAATGAAAATATTTTCGCGTCTCTCTCTTTTTTTCTTTTCTTTTGTTTCATTTTATCTTGAAATGAATGAAGTTTCGAATGTGATTTGAAAATAGAAAATAATTATTTCCTATAAATAAAATTATACAAATGAATGGCGAAAAGAATGAATGTTTCCTTTCTTCTGTTTTTCCCTATGAGAAACATGACGAATTACATTACCACATAAATATTTTTACGACAACATCTCGGATAAAACCCGACGGACTTATTCGCTTATAAAAATCAATTTTTAATTAACCGTGAAGAATGAAGATAGTTAATAAAATTAATAAATCGCGATGAATAAATTAGAAATTATAAATCAAAGTAAAAAAAAAAAAAAAAAAAAAAAAAAACAGAAGAAGAAAAGTAAAGAAAAAAAAAGTGTCGTTTGTATAATATTAAAAATCCGAAAGTATCGGCTGAAGAAAATATTTTTCAGAAAGTTGATAAAACCGATATCAAATCGTAATACATACATTTATATCATCGTTTACTATTACCCAAATAATTTTAAACATTAAACGATGATATATACAGCCACATAGATATAAACATATATATATATATTTTATATATTCTTTTCATGTATTATCACCATAAACATCATCATCATCATTATTATTATTATTATTATCAACAAAATATCATCACGTTCTTGTACCATCAAGTTTCTCGATCTTGAGAAAAGGATATGAAAGGAGATCGGTGACGAGTCAGCCAAGTTAATCCTATTGAAGTTTTCTAAGAATGTATCTTATCTATGTACCTGCGTATATATGTGCAAGAGAAAGATAGAGAAAGATAGAGAAATAAAGAAAGAGAAGAAAAAGAACGACATAGAGTTTCATTTCGTGAGTTGGGATCCTTTCGTCGAGGAACCCTTGAAACGAGTTACTCGTACTATACATTCTTACATCATCTCACCCTCTCTCTCTCTGTCTCTTTCTCTCTGTCTATCTCTTTCTCTCTTGCTCTCATCCCTTTTGAAGCTCGTGAAATCAGACTGGAAAAATCTCAGTTTGGTCCTTTTCTAAAAGCCGAAAATAATTGTGGTGGCCAAGGAGAGGTAACGCCACGTCGTCGACGTGAGTTGAGTATCGGCCAAGAAGTTTTCTAGACCTTTCTAGGTGAAATCATCCCTGTAACGTTTTCTCCCTTTCTTTCTTTCTTTCTTTCTCTCTCTCTCTCTCTCTCTCTCTTTCTCTCTTATTCTGTCTGTCTATCTCTCATTTTGTCTGTCTCTGTCTATCTCACTTACTACCCAATCATCCTTGGACCACCATTTTCTTCATCTTCGTCTTCGTCTTCGTTTTATTCTTTTTCTTCTTCTTCTTATTTTTTTTTTTTTCTATTCTTCACCTTCTAACTCATCCAGAAAGTATTACTATATATATATGTATGTATGTATGTATGTATGTATGTATGTATGTAGGTATATGGATGTTACATATGTAAGAAATCTTTCCACTTTCTTTATCTACGATTATAAAACTACTAGATATCAATCTATGTTCTGTTATTTTAGGACTGATAAAGAATTTAAAAATGTGAGATCGTGTAATTGATGTAATTGGATATTGGCAATACGTAAATTGTAGGATATATTTATGTAACATATTTGTATATTTTATATGAAATATTTTGGTTATGATTTGTTCTTTTTTTCTTTGCTTTATGATTAATATATGATTATTTATGTAGAAAGATTTTTATATATGTGTGTATGTATATACATAAAGTTTCTATCTTCTTAATTTTATTATTTTATTTGTTTATTATTATTAGTCTTTTTTTTAATTTTTAAATACATACACACACACACACATACACATATATATATAAAGATTTTTTAAAACGTTCAATTTCGTATATATATATATTTTTTTTTTAATCTATGTACATATAAAACTCGTTTCATTGAAATGAAATATATCGCTAGTTTTTCATTCTTAAGATTATTATCTCTTGATATTTAAAAATGGATTAATTAAATTCACAATTCATATATATTCTTTCCAAATCGATATATATATATATTTTTTTTATATATCTAGAAAACAATTTTTAAATGTACCACCAATGTTATTATTATCTAAATTATTTAAAAAGAAAACAAGGAAAAAAAAAGAGAAAAAGAACTGGTCAATCGTAATATTCTTTTGCAAGATGAACTAATTTATATAATCGTCAAACATTAATCCCATGAAAAATCTCGTTCGAGAAGAACGATCAAATCATTTCGTTTCATATATATCTCGTGATATATACGATCGATCAAAATAACTCCGTAACGATCCGAACGTTCTCTCGCGAATAAGTACGTAACTAAGTAACTAACTAAGTACTTAACACTTCTATCACATCGATAAATTGGTCACGATTTTTCACAGCCTTTTCAGAAAAATAAGAAAAAGTACCAATCGGAAGAACGAAACGAACGTTCTAATCCGTCCAAGTATTATAGCACATACGAACGCGACCTGTTTGTTTTGAATCGAACAATCCAAAAAATAAAAATAAAATGAAATAAAATAAAATAGGAACAAATGAAAGAAGAAAAGAAAGAGAAAAGATAAAGATAAAAATATAGAAAATATAGTTAGAGAATAAGAGAAAGAAAAACAGGAAGGAGAAGAATAAAAAGACGATAAAGATGAAGATGAAGATGAAGATGAAGATGAAGATGAAGATGAAGATGAAGATGAAAACGATAAACGAACGTGTCTCGAAGAAAAAGTAGATCTTTGCTATAGATATTTCGTGCCACGATCGATCTTTCGAAAGTAATAAAAACGTCGTTTCCGTTCGATTTGACCCTTTCTCAAGGATATCGTGCTTTTTATGAAATCTTGATGAAGACTTCTTTTCGAAAGACAACCTGAGACAATCATTCGTTCGATATATATCGACTAAACGAATCGAGAGTGGATTTAAACGCTGTCGATCATTCTGCATGATTTTTAATTTTTTTATCTCTTTTTCTTTTTCTTTTCTTTTCTTTTTTTTTATTTTTATTTTTCGCTTTTTCAAGCAGGATATTCTTTTTAAGAATATTTGTACAAGAATTATTCGTTAATTTACACTATTACTTATTCGGAATTTATTGTTTGCTATTCTTTTTTTTTTCAAAGATGAATAAATTTAGTTCTGTAATCATCGTTTATGATCAATTTTGATCTATGAATACTTTAACGGAGAAAGTGTAATTATATATAGTACGTGAACATTTATTGAAAAAAATTGATTCATCGATTGATTATATAATCAGATAAATATTTGGATTTTTTTTTTTTTGTTCTATATTCTAATTTGATTCATAAACTCGATTAACGTATGTATTATAAGAACGTTCTTTCTTGAGAATAAAATGGATTATAAATTCGATATTTTTTTTTTTTTGATTAATCTATATAAACGTAAAAAAAGAAAAAACAAAAATAAAGAAGAACGAGAGAAAGGAAATCGAAAGTTAAAAATATGATTTTTCATTAGCCACTATACTTCAAATTTGATCTATGAATTTCGACTGAACAAAGTGTAGACGTATGTATTAAACAAAAAATTTATTGTCGAGAAAGAAGAAAAAAAAAAGAGAGATAAACGAATCCAAAATCTGATTTATAATCTATGTACTTAAATTTTACGTGGAAAGAAAAAAAAAAAAAAAGAAAAAGAAAGAAGACGTTACACTAACGAAGTATAAAGGTAGAAAAAAACGTGCGTATCATACGAACGTTCCTTTTCAAAAAGAAGAAGAAAAAAAAGGAAGAAATAACGAAAAAAAAGAAAGAAAGATAATAATAAATTCAAAGTTTGATTTTTTCAGTAATTCTTGTAAGCAAATTTGATTTACGGACTTTGACGAACGAAGTATGAATGTATATACGAATTCATTCGCAAATCTGCGAGATCGTTTTTAATAGTTCTCATTTACTTTCATTTCTTTTTTTTTCTTCTTTTTCTTTCTTTCTTTCTTTCTTTCTTTCTTTCTTTCTTTCTTTATCCTTTTTGTTTATTCTCGTTTCATTCCGTGTAGATACGAGTTACAAACGCGAAATTAAAAATTCGTTCCTTCCCACATATACATACACCTATATAATATAATGTGTGTGTGTATATATATGTATGTATGTATGTACATATATAACGTATAATTTGCAGTAGTAGTTCGCTCGAAATGAAATTTTTGAAATTTCTCTTATATAAATAAGCGATCTCTTTTTTTCTACAAACGTCGGCAGATATACTTCAAAAGGAACGGTAAATTATAACAAGAGGATAATCTTCTAATTGACTTTTAATTATCTGCTGGAGAATTTATAAAAATGGTATATATTTTATAAAATATATGTATATATATATATAATAATAATATATTATATTAATAAAATATTTAATATAATAAATAAAAAATGGAAAATAATAAATTATATAAATAATGAAATATAATAAAATATAATAAAAAAATATAATAAAATATTAAAATTAAATTATAATTAAATGGTATATATTTTATAAAACATATATTTTATAAAATATCATATGAATGTGATATAATCGGTAATCACATTTGATCGAATCAACAGAAAGAAAAATTAAATAGATATAAAATCCACTTTTTTTTTGTTTTTCGTTTGTCGCAACGAATATCAAATTGTAATCGAAATAAATTGATTTTTTTATATTTTTCTTTTTTTCTTTCTCATTACTCATATTTTAATATCGTTTTATCATTATTATTATCATCTTTAAAATCTAATTTAATTTCTGTTATTTTAAACTTATTCTTATCGTAAAAGAAAGATTGCTGATAATTATTCGATTTATCGTTATATTAATGAAAGATGAATTTACTTGCATCTTTTCTTTTTAATTTATTTTTTTAAATAAGTCGATGTCCTATAAATAATTAAATATTTTCTTAACTCACTTTCTAATATCTCATCTCGCTGTTGTCAACGATACTATGATCAAAATTTCATATTATTTTTTAATATTACATGTTTCATTAAATGTTTATTCAGTTTATCAATATTTCTTTAAAATCGATTCTCTCGTTAACGAAAATGATTGGTAATTTTTTGATCGATGCGAGATAAATTCGTTCTCTATCTAAACGAATCTTTATTAATAAATCGAAGCTATGAAAAAAAAAAAGAAAGAAAGAAAAAAATATAAATTTTCATATCGTTTTTCTACTTCACTCAATTTCACAATTTTTCCTCTCTCATTATTCTTATTAAATTATTAAATCCGCTTAGTTACTACATTTAAAAGTTAATTTTCTCGTAAACAAAGATATTTGATTAGTTTGATTAAAATGATTAAATTGGCGCGTTTAAGATCACTCTTTTAACTTTTTTTATTTTTTTTTCAAATAAAACTTCACCATCTCTTCATAATGTGCGTTTATCAAAATTATTTTTAAAAATAATTTAACTTTCCATACTGACGTTCCTTCACTGACCTTCTCCTCTTTACTTCTAAATTATAGTTTGATTATTGTTTAATGTATAGTCATAAAATCAATTTTTTAACTCGTCCGAAAGAAAACTTCAATATGTTTCATGGAGAATCAAAGTTAGTTTCGAAACAATTTAACTTTCCATACTTATTAATTGTCACCAAGGTTCTAGTTCCTTTTATTTTTCATATTATTTTTATCACTCCTAAAACTTAGTTAGATCTTAGTTTAATCATTTTTAAAACGATATGAACTCGCGTATTTCCCCTTTTTTCTTTTCCATCGACATTCTAATTTTGATCTAATTATTTTTAATCCTTCCAAATCCGTTTAATTACTTTTTAAATCCATTAAATTATTTAAAAGTTAATTTTCTTATAAACGAAGATAGTCGATAATCGTTTGATTAAAATAACTACATCGACGTGTGCGAGATCGCTCTTCTAACTTTATTTATTCTTTTTTTATTTTATTTATTTGTTTATTTATTTATTTATTTTTTTGTTTTTGTAATAAAACTTCACCATCTGCTCCGTGTCAATGTGTGTGTGCGTGTCAAAATTATTTTTCAAAACAATTTAACTTTCCGTACTTTATTTTTTCACTGGCGTTCACATTTTTACTTCTAAATCCTACTTTAATTATTGTTTAATATATGCTGGTGAGATGAATTTTTTAACTCGTACGAAAGTATCACATATACATAAACTATCACTCATGGCGAATCAAAATTAATTTCGATAACAACTCGACTCTCAAGTATTATTAATAGTTAATTTGTCTCTCGAGTATTATTAATACTTAATAAGTATTAATAGTTGCCAACGTTGTTATTATCATTAACGATTTAATCGTTTGAAAAAGAATAATTCAACATTACATTTTTGTTTCTTTTTTCTTTTTTTTTCATCCGACGATTCACTCTATGTTCTCATTATTTTTAACGCTGATAAACTCGTTTGATTACTTCATTTAAAGTCGATACTTTTGTAAACGAAGTTCGATAGGAGAGAAAAAAAAGAAAAAATTTAATTTCGAAATTTGACGTACGTTTAGAGAAGAGAAATCAAGTTTTATTCGCACGATCGCAAAACCACCCTGTATAGATCGAATAATGACAAACGTCGTCCTCGTCATACGTGCATTCATACTGAACACGATCGTACAGACGTACTTCTAAATCACAATTTAATTATCGTTAAACGCGTGCTTGTGAAATTCATTTTGTAACTCGTACGAAAGTTAACTTAACTTTGACTCATAGCGAAATCGAAATTAATCTCAACGAACAACTTGATTATCGAGTATTATTAATACTTAATAAATATTAATCAATCGTCAAACGTACTCTTTATTATTAACGATTTAATCGTTGAAAAATTAATTCTATTCTTGCGTTACTTCCTTTTATTTTACCGGACGATTCGCTCTTTGTTCTCATTATTCTAAACGCTGGTAAACTCGTTTTTGGTTACTTCATTTAAAGTCCATTATTTTGTAAACGAAGTTAGATATGAGAAAAGAGATTAAAAGAAGGAAAAACAAAACGGAAAAAAGAAAAGATTTTATTTCGAAATTTGACGTACGCTTAGAGAAGAGAAATCACGTTTTACTCGCGTGATTGCAAGACCACCCTGTATAGATCGAATGACAAACGTCGTCCTCGTCATACATGCATTCATACTGGTACGATCGTGCTAGTACTACATACATCGAAGATTGAATAGACGACTGGTCTCTCTGTGTGGAGAGTTTCGGTCGATAAAGCGGTCAGCCTTTTTCCATGCGCTACGGGGAAAAGCAATCGGATTAATTCATCAAGCGGAGAATCGGCGGTGCGCATTTTATACATCGAAATCGGTATTGGCAATCGGTACGCCGGTATCGTTCGCTCGAGCTACGGATTATGATCGTGACGAACACTGACTTTTATCGGCCGTGAAGAGCTTTTATAATCGTCTAGTAATGAATATTCATTTGATAATTAATAATAAACGATGCGTACGCGTAAGCTTCTAAGTTTATTAATAGAAAAGGATCTTCGATTTAATCTGATAATTCCTCTTCAAAAATTAATTACTCGCAATTTTCCTTCTTATTTTTTAAACGTTTTATATATGATTAAAAGAGTACTGATTTCTTTTTTTTTTGATGTTATATTTAGAAATATTAAGATCGTATTAGATTTTAAATTATGAATTATAGCAGTGACGAACATTGATTTTTATCGGCCGTGAAGAGCTTTTATAATCGTCTAGTAATGAATATTCATTTGATAATTAATAATAAACGATGCGTACACGTAAGCTTCTAAGTTTATTAATAGAAAAGGATCTTTGATTTAATCGGATAATTTCTCTTCAAAAGTTAATTACTCGCAATTTTCCTTCTTATTTTTTAAACGTTTTATATATGATTAAAAGAGTACTGATTTCTTTTTTTTTTGGGATATTATATTTAGAAATATTAAGATCGTATTAGATTCTATAAAGAATTAATTTGAATTGTGAATTATGACAGTCGTCTGGTAATGAATATTCGTTTGATAATTAATAATAAACGATGCGTACGCGTATGCTTCTAAGTTTATTAATAGAAAAGGATCTTCGATTTAATCTGATAATTCCTCTTCAAAAATTAATTACTTGCAATTTTTCTTCTTATTTTTTAAACGTTTTATGTATGATTAAAAAAGTAGTGATTTCTTTTTTTTGGGATATTATATTTAGAAATATTAAGATCGTATTAGATTTTAAAAAGAATTAATTTAAATTATGAATTATAGCAGTGACGAACATTGACTTTTATCGGCCGTGAAGAGCTTTTATAATCGTCTAGTAATGAATATTCATTTGATAATTAATAATAAACGCTTCTAAGTTTATTAATAGAAAAGGATCTTCGATTTAATCTGATAATTCCTCTTCAAAAATTAATTCCTCTGAATTTTTCTTTCTTTTTTTTTTCTTTGAACGGATTTATAAACATTTTATTCAGAAAAAAAGATAATGACATGATCCTAATTCATTATAAATATATATATATATTTTTTTTTGAAAAGACGTATCGTAAATTTTGTTTAATTAAGAGAAAGAAAAATAATAAATAATCGTTCGCAAAATTGAAATAGGATCTATCACGAAAATGTTTGCACTTTGTTTTTAAACACTTTTCAACATATCCCGTTATAATCGAAACCCCGTTATAAGATACTGTTTAAAAAATTCGAAGATATCTTATCAGACGTTTTACACGTAATCAAAACATTTCGTCAGAATCTAAAAGAATCGAGATAGAAATTTTAACAGAGAAAAAAAAAAGGAAATTGAAAGAGAGTAAATAACTTGACTCACGTAAAACTTAAATATAACTTATTAATCTCGTTTGTTAAACTTGAAGAATTACACTTCAACTCTTTGAAGCTTTCTCGTCTACCGATGATTAAAAAGTTGAAAAGTAAAACGTAAGATTAAATCTATATACTTACGTATACGATATACGTTTATAAGATTTCGTCAAATTTTAATTAGGTACGTATAATATCTTATCAAAGGATTTCAATGAAAAACTAATGGTTACGAAAGAAAGAAAGAGAGAGAGACAGAATGAAGACTATACTTTATTAAGATGTGACCAACACACAAATGTTGGAACAAACGTCGACTTTTACTTCTGCTCAACAGATAGATTTCCAGGTTTGGTCTTGTTATTGTTTGTCAAGACCACGAAATACCGAGTCTCGACAAATATCCGACGAAGTCTAAAGGTCCTTTCAAACTGTGCACCGAGACTCGAAGTTTAATTGTAGAACTGCAAGAAGGTAACCATTCTCATCTCTCTCTCTCTCTCTCTCTCTCTCTCTCTCTCTCTCTCCTTCTCTCTTTCTCTTATTCGTCGGTAAGAGAATCTCGATTTATTTGCACGGACAAGGATTAGACGGTGGCTCGATACAAGAACATTCCCAACTTTATATTAAGAGTTGAGTAATAACGAACGAAATTTAAGTCTGCTTTTGGAAAAAAAGAAAAAAAGAAAAGTGAAGTAGAATGTAATATTTTTTGTTGATATTGATATATAGCTAGAAATGTATAATAATGGGGAATTGATAAGAAATTATTTGGTAAATATTGTAATATATAAATCTAAATGAATATTATAAAAATGTAGATATAATTATATCGTATAATATTAGTGTGTATAATATACGATATATTCTTTTTTTCTTTCTCTCTATGTTTCTATGGTATAACAGTGTACTACTATATTTATTATATACATATATATATAATATAGTAGTAGATATAGTAGATATTCATTATTATAGTATATATTATAATATAGTATAAATTAATATAGTATATAATCGACTGTTTATTATATATAAATAAATATATATATATATATGCAGTATTCAATATTATATAAAGAATTTAACATTATATATAAAAAATATAAAACAAATACCAATAATTATATTAAATTTAATTCATACAATATTCCCATAATAATTGTTATAAAATAGTTAAAATAATTAAAATATCATTAACGAAGATGTATTATCGAAAACAAATTCATTGATTCTTTTTCTCCAACATATTTTCACATCGTTAGATATTTTTTTATCGTAACAAAACTCAAATCATCTCTCGTAACTTCGATTACGATAAATGTTAATCGAGTTTTACGTTTCACGTCGTAGACGTTGTTACGACGGTAGATCTTCATTGCCCATAAATATCTATAGTTGTTTCACGTAACAGCCCTTCGAAGTGGCTAACCATGTACGACTCCATTGTTCCCATATACATATATACGTATATATACTGTAAATTTCAATTTCAATGCCTATTATGAAAAATCACTGGTCCATTTAATTTCGTCACGATTCGTTCCGATTACATTTTAGCTATTATTGTAGACCCGAAAAAATAATAACGATATCGAAATATTGATATCGTTTAATATTGAAACTCGATCTGTATATCATTACGTGGAACTTTTTTTTTTGTTTTCTTTTTTTCTCTTTTCTTCTCTCTCTCTCTCTTTTTTTTAAATTTATTTATTTCTTGCGTTCCTTTTTTTCCCTTCCAATGAAAAGATATCACATTGTCGATGAATTTTTATTACAAGCAACGAAGTGAATGATATTTTTCGATTATTATTGAATTCTTTTTATTTGTGATAACAAAATATACATTATTTATACTTCTATTGTTTATATATATATATATATATACGTGTATGTGTGTTTGTGTTTGTATATATAAATAAAAGAGATAAAATTAATGTAGGTTTTGTATGTGAAAATCGAAAAGCGTTCGTTGAAAAAGAAATTTATTTATCTCTTAACGAGTGAAATGAAACGTTAAGTCTGATAAAAAATATAATAAAAACGAAACAAAAAAAAAAACAATAAAGGAAGAAGAAAAAGTAAACAAAAGTAAAAATAAAAGTAAAAATAGAAAGAAGAAAGAAAAGAAAAATCGATCGTTACATGATTTCAACGATAAGAGGAAGATCGATCATCTGAAAACGTGCTCTTTATATTTATATTTGAATATAAAAAAAAGATGTATAAGGAAAAAAAAAAAAAAGAAATTTTCTCCCATAGAACTCGTCAATTACAACGATTTTAATTACCATAAGATATATTTTTTATATCATAAATAATGAAAGAATAAATATCTATGTAAGATGTCTGAAGTGTTTTAAACGAAGAACAACATATGTAATAATAATAATTATAACGATATTAATATTATATTATAATATATATATAATATTAATATTATTATTATTGTTGTTGTATTAATAATTAATATTGTAAATAATATAATAATTAAATATTATTATTATTATTATTATCGTTATCATAATAATTATTTAAAATTATAAGTAAATGTTAATAATGTCTCTACGTATAGTAATTTAGGTTAGTTTGAAAATCGATTTTTGTAATCGCACTTTCATAGAATTAGGGGTTATAAATTACGGTAGCTTGTGGGTAACATCGATGTCCGCCGCAGAGTCTCATCAGAAGAAAAGAAACGGAAGAGACGGAGATGAGAAAAACAAGGGACTCTGGACCCGATCCAGACCCAAGTCCGATTTATCGATTCTTATTGAAGCGCGAAAGCGTTCGGGAAGGCAAGGCGAGTGAAATCCTAGAAAATAGTAAAAAAAAAAGGAGGATAAAGAAAGAGAAAAAGAGAGAGAGAGAGAGAGAAAGAAGAAAGAAGAAAATAAAGAAAGAAAGAAGACGTAAAAACTATTGGACGTTCAATTAGACGATTCAGTGTGTCTCAGTAAATGTTGTAAAGTTCCCATTACTCGGTTGAATTATTTTCACGATTAACGACGTAAGAAAATATCGTTAAATTTTGTAGAAAATGAAAGAGACAAAGAGAAGGAGAACGAAATAACAATAATTGTAAAGAAGAATAACCACTCGTATCAACCACCCATCCACCCACTCTGACGTATCATACGTTACAACTGTTAAGAAGAAATCGTGTAACATTATACAGGAAAAATCCAAAGTAATAAAAATGAAATCATTTAGAGATGAATAGTATTCGAACACCCACACACACATACACACATGATATAATATATATGAATGTATCCATTTCTATTAGCGAGTTAATAAAACAAACGGAGAGTAGTAGTAGTAGTTGGCTTTTATCGAATATGTTACATCCGATAGAGGAGTCTCTTGGTCCAACGAACCGGTCCTGTTAATTTCAGGACGGTCGCTCCACTTGTCACTGATAATTGGAATCGGATGCAATTAGTGAGACCACGAGAATTATACGGACACTTGGCACGCACGAGAAATAATGGCGAAGGGTGGTAGTAAAAAAAAAAAGAAAGAGGAGGAAAAAAAAAGAGAAAAAAAAATTGGAAGAAAAAAAATCTGCCTGGACGAATAAAACGAGAGAGAAATATATACATATATATATATATATATAGACAGAGAAAGAGAGAGAGAGAGAGAGAGAGAGAGAGAGATAGAGATAGAGACAACATGGCTGGAGATTCTTGCAGTGGCTCGCCGATAAAAATGAAAATATGCGCAACGAGCATAGCAAGGGTAGGTTGATAGAGGTGGTAGGGTGAGGATATAAAAGGGGATAGGAGGATAGGAGGGATTGTGTAGATGGTGGGGGTGGATGAGAGTCGCCACTGGCTGTCCTGGAAATCATCCACGCGCCAACCACCCTCTCCGTTAACCCCCTCTGGGATTCAAGTAGTTTAGCATTTTCCACGGCGCCCGTTCTCCCAAAGGGCGCTTCTCGTCTCATGAATAAAGATGGCAAATTCTAGGTGAGCTGCGTCTGGCTTGTGTCTATGGGGAGAAAGGAGGGAAAGAAAGAGAGGGAGAGGGAAACTGGATCGCTGGATCGAGGGAAGTAGTAAAAAAGGAAGGGAGGAACGTTGGGACAAAACGAAAGGAAGATTCTTCGCTTGCTTGGATAAGACGAAGATGAAGAAAGGAGGATCACGACTTGCTGGCTCGAAGATTCTAAGGGGTTGAAGAGGGAGACAGAGAGAGAGAGAGAGAGGTAAGAAGTTGCGGACTACGGAGATGAGGGTATAAAGTTGGAGAGGGGGAGTAAAAGGGTAGCGAGAATGAAACTGCCGAAGGAAGAAATTATCGACGGAATTCTTCGAAATCTCTGTCTGTTCACCTCAAGGCATTTGCCGCTGCTCTTTCAACAGATCTCTCCAAAATACGAACCGTCCGAAGCAGCGACCAAGTCAAGGACTATGAACGCTTTAACGTCATCCACTGAAACTTCCTTCACGACGCCATTTTTTATTTTGTTTGTTTGTTTTCCTTTTCTTTTTTTCTTTAGCTGCGTTCGAAAGTAGACGTTCGTTCGTTCGCTCCCCTCGGTTCTTTTTCTTCTCGTTCTTCTTATGTACTTTTTATTTCTTATATACGTTTTATTTCTTTTTATATGTTGTGTAATATATGTATGTGTGTGTGTGTGTGTAGATGTATTTTTAGTTTGATTCGTCTCTTTAAAATATTATTTTTCGATACAACTTTTTATTCTTTTTATTTCTTTATTCCCTACGTTAAGTAATAGATTTAATGAAACTTTCGATTATCCATCAAGAGATATTTAGGATCATTTGTAATATTGTGATGTAATGTTTAACATTGATTTACATTAACGTTCATTTTCATAGTTATCGAATGAATTAAAAGGAAAATTAATTGAATCGATCACAACGATAATCTTAAGCATTTAGAATACATGAAGTTTTCGAAACCTCTTTTTTTTTTCTTTTGATTATAATGTCGATGGTTCGTCAAATGAATAAGAACAAATTCAAGCAAGTATCGATTCTAACGATAATTTTAAACATCTAAGAAGAAATAAATCGACAAGATCATATTCTTAAAAACATTCTAAAACGTATCTTGATGACTTATCACACGAATAAAAAGGAATATCACTAATCTAAATAAAGAATTAAAACACTCAATAATCTAAATAAAAAATTAAAACGCTACGCATCACATTCTTCTTAAAAAAAAAAAAAAAAAAAAATTTGGAACGTGGTCACGTCAAAGTAGTTTGACATGAAATGAATGAAAAATCGGATCGAAGAACAATCGATATCTTTTTCAAAACTAATCTCAACAATTTTTGTTAAATGGTTAATAAAATAAAAGAACAAATGTGATACGTTGATTATCATCTTATCAGATCCTTTTAATCGTATATACGACAAGATAGGATTGTTATCGCGTAATATAAAGAAAAGAAAGGGAAAGATTGAGATGAAAGATTAAAAAAAAAAAAAAAAGAAAGGAAAAAGAGGGAAAATAGAAGGAATAAAGAAAAAAAGGAGAAAGAAGGGAAAGTTCAACGACTGCGAGTACTGTACTAATCTCTGTTGTGGGAACAATATTTCGTCGAGCCACCATAAATTAAGCGGACCCACGAGCAACGGCACCCTTTATCACGCGACTCCTCCTGGCAGATATATACTGTCCACGAACTTGTACGGTCATAACCAACACTGACGTTCCATTGTACACGCGTTACACGTACCAGCTTGTAACTTTCGTTCGTGGCCCATAGAGAGGACATTCCTGTTTGCCCTACATGCCCTTCAGTCGTCGTTATGACGCAAACCACCTCGACTTTTACCGTCCTTACGTTTTCTCCCAGGTGTACAATGAATTTCGATTATAAAATTAACGAAAAGAAAAAGAAAAAAGAAAATACGATAAATCGTTTAACTACAATTTCGTACTACGTGTTCCAAATATCTGATCGATTATCTTATATATTTTTTCAAATCGTCACACGAGTTTAGAATTTTATAAGAAGAAGAGGAAAAGAAAAAGAAAGTGTGTATCCTTGAAATATTGAAAAAGTTATTTACGTTTGACAAAATTATTATTATCGTTATGGTTAATATAATTTTAGATTATTAAATCGCGATTCATATTTATTTCGTTCTTTAACAAATTTCCAATCGTTCGATTCGTCATAAAAAAAAAAAAGGAAAGTAAGAAAGAGTATTAACGAATTAACAATTTGCGACGAAAATCAATCGAAAATTATCATCAATGAACTTCACAGATTTGAAAGATTAAAGTTGGAAAAATAATCCACGCTGTATTATGTGAAGAATTTTCCAATTATTTTCAACAAAAGTTATATTATAAATTAGAATGAAAAGAAAAAAATATATGTATTAATTAATATATAAATTAATATGGAAAATTAATTTATAGTATTGTCGCGGGTCGTTGCACAATGGCCCACCCAACCAGAGATAGAATGAAATTTTGTAAATATAAACATATGTATGTATGTATATATGTATTCATCTATCTATATATTATGTATAAAATAATAATTACACAATGAAACAGAGAAGAAAGATATGAAAAACGGCACACATTCGAGAAACGAATGAATACAATGCACGGAATCTCTTTCGTACCATACCATCTATTCTCATGCATATGCAACAATACATATGCAGATACACAAATATATATATATACATACTTTTATAACAGCAAACCTCATCATATACCTGTAATAATTTATAAATCATTTAATTAATATATGACCGAGTATGGGCTAATGTGAACAATAATAGCAACAAAAAAAAGAGAGAAAAAAAGAAAGATTAAGAAATTAAAAAAAAAAAGAAATAAAAAATAAATAAAAAAGAATTTTATTTATCGGTTCAATTATTTTCTTTCTCTCTCTCTCTCTCTCTCTCTCTCTCTCTCTCTCTCTCTCTCTTTTACTCGGTTATGATAAAACTTTAAACAAGATCATATTACATGCTCCGTGTATAAAAATAGTTACTTACACGAACGTACATAGACACAAAATGACACACACACACATACATACACATTTACACGCGCAATCACGCGCACACAAATGCATACACATATACTAGGGATATCACTTTAACGCAAAAAATAAGTACTACGTAGATTTTCTCATCGAAAAGAAAATAGGTTATAATTTATGGGGTTGCGTAAATCAAAACAACGCCAACACTACCACCACCATCACCATCAACGACGACTCCCGTTGAGTGAACAATCAAGACGAAGCGTTGAAAAGAGGGAAGAAAGAGACATCGTACGAACTTTGTTTTGAAGATGGAGGGTAGTGGGTGGTTCAAGGGTTGGCTTCGTTGAAAGGAATAACTGGCTTAAAGAGTAAAGCTCGAAATAAAAGAGGAAAATGTATTTTTTCTTTAACACTTCTAATACGACTTTTTCTCTTCTTTTCAAATATATCATCTATCTATATAAATATTAATTAGAAAATCCAAAAAATTCAGAATAAATAAATCGTTTATCCAGGCTATCAACTTACAAACTAACTTGCAAATATTTCATCAGTTCTATTACATTTTCCAAAATTTCCATGACTGCGAGATTAAAATTAAAAAGAAAAAAAAAAAAGAAAACAACACATATATATATGCGTGTGTGTGTGTAATATCGTTGACATATAAAAAATATATCGAACCGATCTTCGAACATCCAAATAAAACATTTTCATTAAAAGTAACGTTAGATTAATGTTAAGTGACAAAACGTTGCCTCTGAATTTTCTTTCGAAATTTCATCCTCATCAAAGAGACAGAAAGAAAGAAAGAAAGAAAGAAAGAGAAAAAAAGAAGAAAGAAGAAATTGAACGAATCTGAAATGGAGGGAAAGAGAGAAGAGAAACGAATGAATATAAAGAAACAGAGAGTAAGAGAGCGAGAGAGAAAGAGAGAGAGCAAAGAATCAGAAGATGGTAGTAAGAGCAAGAACACAAAACCGGATACAGCCGGTAGCGCAAATGGACAATCAAGAAAGACGATGCCGAGGGAAAAGAATAAAAGAAAGAAAAGGAAACGAAGGATAGAGGGAAAATAGTCGAGATGTTGGTTATATTCGTTGCACTAGGTCGGTAAGAACGAAAAGAGAAAGGAGATAAACCAATGACAGAGAGAAAGACAAAGACAGAGATAGAAACAGAGACAGAGACATAGTAGACAGAGACAGAGACAGAGACAGAGACAGAGACAGAGACAGAGATAGAGATAGATAGATAGATAGAAAGAGAGAGAGAGAAGGGGTTGCTGAGGGAGATAACACAGGGCCAACGGATGATACCCGGGGGAACGTTATCCAGAAACGTAGCTACCAATAGCGAATCGTCGAGATAGGAACTAGGTGAGCTCTGCTATCCTGGGATGCTATGCAATCCTGTCAACTATCGAGCTGCCAACTCGCCTAATATCGCGAGATTTCGTCGGGACCGGTTAAACGATGTCCTGTCGTCGGGAAACTTCGACGTTTCAACGAGATATATCAATCCTTTGGATAACAATTATCTATTATCACTGGGTTTTTGTTTGTTCGAACTATGTATTATGGGGAAATAAAAATCGTTGTTTCTTTTCCTTTTCTTTTTTCTATTTTGTATTTTGTATTTTCTCTTCTCTCTTTTCTTTTTTTTTTTCCTTTTTCTTTTTCTTTAGTTGGGGTCTATATGGCTTTTGTTACTTGAATTTTCTTTTCGACGTGCTCGATTGTTAAAACGTTTGTTTTTTCTGCCGTTCGAAAGATAAGTTTCGTTAAGTCGATGTATCGCAATTGTTCTCCATCGGGCAAATCGAATAAACGAGAATAAAATTTAGAAAGAAAATAAAGAATGATAATAATAGTAATGATAATAATAATAATAATGATAATGATAATAATAAAGAAATAATAATAAAATCGATAGAAAGAGGGATGATATAAAAGTCCTAGATTCTTCTTCGAAATTTATCGTCTCGTTTTCGTCTCGATTACATCCAATAGGTTCGAGAAAGCCGAAGGACACGCGTCGTATCAGCGTCACGATATTAAGTGCCAATATTACGGACGAAAGACCGTTTCCAGGAAATCGATGACTGAGAATTCACATTCTCCAGTCGATGGTTTCTGCCTGAACGACTTAAGAGCCGAACCCGAAGCTCTTGGAATCGAAACTGAACTTTCGAGAATAGTCGATAATTGCGCCATTGCCTTAAAGGTACTTCAATTGGAGGGTTAAATGTACTTAAGAATTAGGCATATCATCCAAATTGATGAAAACGGTAGATGGATATGAAGAGAGAGAGAGAGAGAGGGGGGGGGGAAGAAAATAAATTTACTTTTTTAGAATATTCCATTTTAAAAATCGATGTATACGTAAGTAAGGTAATTTTTTAATTTAAGTAATGTTATTTAAATATCTTTTCGAATTGTGATCATACAAAATAAAGCAATATATATATATATATAGACAAAAGATATAAAATACTTACAAAATATGAGATATAATATATGTGTGTGTGTACAGAAACACAGAGAGAGAAAGAGAGAGAGAGAATATATATATAAAAAATATATATACGCATAAAATGAAAGAGAATATAAAACATAAAATAAAAGACATAATATATATATGTAATATATATAATATATAAAAAATAAAAGATATAAAAACCAAAAGAATAAGAGAGGACTAAATAATTGATACCGACGTAACTTAAAGAATATTAATTGTACGAAAATAATATACCAAAAAATAGATAAAATTTCACTCTGTTCATTATTCACCCAACATGAAAAAACAGAATCGAACGACGACAGCTTCGATACTTCCATCAAAATTAGATTTCCAAAAGAATCGATAGATGGTTAGATCGTAACGTAGATACCCAAGTAAATGAACAATTAGCTATACGAAAAGGAATTGCAAGGAGAAGAAGCTTGAAAGATACCAATAAATTCACAAAATTCTTTAGATAGTACAATGATTATTAAATGAAAAATAAAAAAGAACAAGAATGAAAAAACCCGTATAAATAACAGGAGTTAAAAACTAAGATGGATATTTCTCAAAGAAAATCAGTAAGAAACGATAGATCATCCATTTAAAAATATCATCGATTGCATTATCTACAAAATAAAAAAAAGCAGACAAACAAACAAACAAACAAACAAATAAAAAATAACGAAATAAGAGAAAACGAGAAAAAGAAGAGGAAAAACTTTTGGAATAGTCCTAGCAAACGTATAATGACTTCTACTCTGAATTGATAGAGGGTGTCTACTGCGTAAATATAGACAGGATAGTAAATTAACGATACCGTTTGGTCGAAAAGCTATTGTGTATGTAGTGATGTTAGCTAGTAATAGTAATAGTAGTAGTGGTGATAGTAGTAGTAAGGCGATGCTTGTGGACGAATCGATGGTCAGTGGCCGAATGGTTCATCAGTTTCGGGTGTCATGGTTAAGCCGCAACTCCTGGCATTCTCCGAGGGTGGAGAACTCGCAAGGGTCTTGGTCGACTTTACGACCGTTTCCCGTCGATGTAGTCGTCAAGAATTAACGACATGCACGAGAACCAATACCTACGTAGAACCGAATGAAACCGCATCGAATTGATCGAGGATAGTAGTAGTAATAGTGGTAGTAATAGTAGTAGTAGTAATAGTAGTAGTAGTAGTAGTAGTAGTAGTAGTAGTATTGCTATTGCTATTACTACTACCGTTTCCAGCTGCCTCAAACTAGGAGAGAGAACTTAGCTGCCGATTCTGAATCCTTCCTTTAACGTATTCCAACCCGTATCCCTAACTTAGAAACGATTCAAGATCTATTCAATTCGTGGTTTATGTATATCACGATTGACTACATAGATATAATACTGTCTTGATAAGGTCAAAGATTTTCTTCAACGAAACAAACGGCTAATCGTGCTTCTTGTTATTCAGAGAAGGAGATAGAATCGAGATTTTTGTCGGGTTGATTTCTTCTTTGATCAGTTGTTTTTTTTTTTTTTTTGGAAATTTGTTGATAATTAATTTAGGATTTAATCGTATATAGATGAATCTGTATGTATATATATATAATATTTAAATATATTATATATATGTATATGATTAAATTTAACAATTTAATCTTATATATATATATATATATATGATTAATATATTAGATATATATTCAATGAGAATAATAAAAAAAATATGTAATGTATACACACACACACACATACATACATATATTTCAAGAGATAGCTTATGATATAAAAATGAAATATAAAATGTAACTTTCTGAAATGACCGATCGTATTTACGTTCATTCAAACGTTTACTTTCCTCGATCCACGCAAATTACGTATATTACGGTTATCTACCGTCGCTTCTCAGGGAGCAATAAAATATCTTACGAGTACTTAAAGCGTGTGCACGGCGTATTACACGACGAGTATCTCATCAAAATGTTATTCCTTGACACGATACACAATGATCTATAATAACCATTACAGAGAATATACTCGCTTATTTATTTACTTTTCGTCGTTTAGATAAGCTGATAAAATACAGTAATATACAATAGTAACAAGGATTCTATTATAACGATTACAAAGAGACAGAACGAATCGTTTAATCGTAAACGCTTGACTGCCATTTATGTAAAAAGAAAAAGAAAGGAAAAAAACATTAAAAAATTTTTAAACTAATACTGCAGCTTATTATTTATCGAATATTAATTATAGAATTATTTCATTTGAACTGATCATCTCAATGAGTACAAATTTTTTCGTACATTCGAAAGAAACTGTAGAAGAGATTCATTCGAAAGTCCAGACAAATATTTCGATTTGTTGAACGATAATTAATTATACATTAAACTTTACACTAATACGTTTTACGTTAAATATAAAAAAAGAAGAAGAACTAATTAAAAGA